>NC_056726.1:727377343-727422343 GCF_019279795.1 Protopterus annectens
AAGAACAAAACATCATTCATACACTTGGACTTGTATGTTATATAGCAGCTGCTTGTGCTATAAAATGGACCAGTTATGGCTTAGCTCTCCAGCAAATTAAATTTCCACATTAAGTCCTCTGAGTCAGACTTCAAGTACTGACCTTAGTGTCTTCTCATATTCTTTTACTAGAAGGCAGTGCCTATCTACAAACTTATTACTATTTAGAAAAAAAATCTGTAGCTTTGCTTCCAGCCTATTAAAAACATACATTTAACAGAAAAAAAAACATGTTACCTCTGCATATTCTGTCAACAAATTCCATACATCAGATTTTTAACCTTTTTAAGATTACATTAACTACTGCTTCTATCTGAGACATGGCTCTGGTCCTAAGTACTTACTCGTCTTCTACTAATCAATGAATTGCTAATATCTTAATCATGTGTATTTATAGAGTATACGCATTTATTAGTCCTTGCAATCTGGAACTGAACTTCACATATCACTTCACAGAAATTGTGAAAACAGAGCAAATTGCTTCTTCTGTCAGGACTGAATCACACTTGTCTAAGAATTTGTTCTAGTTCTGTGTACTTTCTGGTCATTGCAACATTTGTGACAGTGTAAACTGGTGTTGTTATAAGAAAAAGCATCACAAAATAGCTGCATCCAGGCAATATTAACAAGTTTGTAGCAAAAGTTGACCACAAGTTTTAGGTGCATTTATAATAGTATTAAACATATATAAGCATGAAAATAAGAGAGAGAGAGAGAGAGATGTGAATATGTAGGTAGGCAAAATAATCCCCAATTATATCACCTGTTACTGGGTAGTTGAGACTTGCTGACCATTTCGAAGCCTTTGATGGAAGCAAGTATTTTTATGTTAAGAAGATTGTTATTCCATTATCATGATAGGTAGAGATTCTTTATCTTTTGATAGATGGATTAACTTGAACTAAGCATACACCAGTATAGCAAAATATTCTAGAATGGCACTCATAGTCAGAATTTATATATAATAATTGCCTTTATTGGAATATACTAACACTGTTTTCACATGAGTGAGTTTCAGGCTTAAATAAATAAGGAATTCTAGCTGGCAAGATTTAAAGCATCATGCTTGTGAGAGTTGGAAGGCATACCCACAGCAAACCATGTTACAGGTTATCTCACATATCGCTGTGGCAGTTATAGGAAGGTTATCTAACAGACAGAAGCATAGAGCATGCCAGGTAACAGGAAACACAGCCTATAGATGTTCTGGTATAGGCACTGTGATAAAATCATTTAACTTGTATATCATACCATGATTCCTTCTGATGAGTTTTTAGAATGACAGACTTGATATGGAAGTCATACTGATGTTCTTTGTCCAAAATAACCTCAATCAGCAATGCTTATTTAACAAAGCAACTTGGATATTTAAATGTTCCATGATGACAAGTCTGGAGCATGTATTATGGAAGCTGTTACCTGCCCAATAAACTCGCTTTTTAGTCTGTGGATGTTCAGGTAAAGATCTGTGTTTGACAATTACATTTAAACAAATGCAATTTAAATGTACACACTAACTGCATACTAGACAGAAATGCCAGAATAGAGTAATCCTGCAGTGCAAGTGGTCTGGGTAAACCTTACAGCAACATAGTAGTTTACTTGTCAGTCCAAAGCATTGCAAATAGAAGTGAGTTATGCATCAGTCCTTAAAGAACATACCTAAAATTATTGGTAAATTGGGAAGAGTGGCATATTATCCTACAGGTTGAGATATACCTTGAAGGTAGCTTTACAGCCACTGGATAGTACCGATATATACTCCAGTGGCTGAGAGCATGCATTTGTGGAGTTTGGCAGTAATAAATGCTTTAAAGAAGTTAAGAAGCAATGTACTGGTAACATCACCATGTCTAAACACAACTAATGTACATTCTATTATACCAAGGAAAGCTGTGTTTATTCCAAAATCTGAATTAAATATATATTGGAGAGTAAGCTGTGTGTGTATGTGTGTGTGTCAGTGTGTGTGTGTCTGTGTGTGTGTGTGTGTGTGTGTGTGTGTGTGTGTGTGTGTGTGTGTGTGTGTGTGTGTGTGTGTTAGTATGTGTGTGTTAATATCATAATCAGTTTGAAACTACAAACATTTACCAATGTTCTCAATAGAGTATATGGAAGAATATGGAAGAGTAATAGGACAGCAATTGTTGAGTTTAGATGTAAGGCTGCATGCACATAAAGGGGTAGTGGCTTATTTCAATGAATCACAAATGATTGGAAAAAAATTGACTGAAAACTCATTTGATGAAATCATAATTGATTGAAAATTGTAGAAATCCATAGACAAGCACTGTTGGTGCATTTTGCATTTGTATGAAAGCAATGATTCACTGTGTGTGTTTTTCTTCTTTTCCCAACTGTTGTGTGATTGAAGTTGAGTATTTAAATAAAGGCTGTAGGGGAAGTGGGTATGCTTCCTAGGGTCTATATCACGAAATTGAATGTTGTGAATGCCGAATACTGGAAGGCCGAACTTGGTAGTTTGAAAGTTGAGAATGTCAAAGCCTCGGAAACCTGAATTCTTTCCCAGGGAAAGAATTCAGTTGGCCGTTTCTGTTGCTTCGGTATTTTCAGCGCTGTGGTGGAAAGTTATGGGTTGGGTTCAGGTAAGTGTGCGATTCTGTGGATGTGAGGGTTAGGGCAGGTTAGGTGAGTTAGGGTTAGGGCGCAGGTTAGGTATGTGTGCGATTGTGTGGACGTGAGGGTTTTGGACCGGGTCAAGGTAAGTGTACGAATGGGTAGTGATGGACTTTAGGGTTAGGGCGCGGGTTAGGTAAGTGTGCGATAGTGATGGACTTTAGGGTTAGGGCACGGGTCAGGTAAGTGTGTGGTAGTGACGGACTTTAGGGTTAGGGCGCGGGTCAGGTAAGTGTGCGGTAGTGACAGACTTTAGGGTTTTTCTCCGCTGTGCAGCCACAAAATTAGTATATCAGTAAGAGTGTGTGTGTGTGTGTGTGTGTGTGTGTGTGTGTGTGTGTGTGTGTGTGTGTGTGTGTGTGTGTGTGTGTTCCATATGTGGGTTGTAGAGGGCCTGCCTGTCTGTACAAAAAATAGGTATTGGGTACGTTTGATCTAATGAAGGTTCTCATTCAAATGTGATTTTTATGGAAAGAGTTTTGTTACATATAGGTGGTGAAAAACCAGGAAGGCACCAACTGTGTTACGTGTTGAAGTGAATGGCCAACTGGAGGAAGTCTTTGATGTAGTTATGGGAAATTAGGGTATAATCCTTGCCTCACCTTTCTCATGTTTGTTAATCTTAACCCTACCCTGCCCCAGCCCCTAACCCCAGCCAAGTACATTAACTTATTAAAAGCCCTTTCCCTAAGTGTAGCAGTATTCACACAAACTAGGTCTGTCTGTGATGTGAGTTTTCTTTTTTTTAATCCGATCACAGTGTTTTCTATCCTTTTATGGCTGGATCATTGTCATTCTTTTGTTTTTGATTTAGGTAGATTTTGCATAACACACTGATCTATCTATCTATCTATCTATCTATCTATCTATCTATCTATCTATCTATCTATCTATCTATCATTCATTATAATAGATTTGGAAGATATGTCATTCAATGGAATTGTGCATAGGTGGAACCAGAGAGCATTGGAATATCTGATTGTGATAAGATAGCCTGTAGGTGGATGCAAAATAATAATTCTCCTATACAAATAGAACTGAATGTGGAAGCAATAGAGATACTTGCCTGTCATGCTAGATGAATTACAGATGGATGCAAGTAGATCAAAGGACCACATAAGCTATATAGCCAAGAGCTTAATACCCAGTAAATGACCTGTCCAAGTGATTTATACAGGGTGGGATACTGATACCTTTCTAACTGCCTATATACTTGGTATAAATGGGACTGATGAAACCTCTGAGTTATTGAACTTTGGTGAACCATTTAAGTCTTTCTATTTATGTCTCAGAATTATTGTTTACCTGAAAGCATTTGAAAGAGATAGCAAACTTGTATATGGATGTGACAGGTTTACTGCAGTAAGTGTATGATTTCATTTGTAAACTAAGTTTTGTGTATGCTGTGAAAAACAAAGAATGGTAATACACATGGTTTATGCAGGGTAATAAAAACGATGAAAGATGGAATGAGTGCCATCTTAGTGAATAAACTCTAATGTATGTTTTGGAGTAGAGCTGACATCACAATAGCATTCTAATGTGATCACCTTTCAATTCGATGCTATCTATCTTCCAAGCTAAAAAGAATTTAAGCTGCAAAGTAAACATTAATTCTATACAGAAAGAGGAAGGAGAAAAGCTTTTGCTCTTCATAAGCTGCTTGGCATGATAAGCAATTAATTGTATGGGTGTGTCTGTGATGTGCTTTGGGAAAGTTTATTCTTTGCTAAGACTGTGAGTTAATAATACCTAAAGTGAAACGTTATTTGACTGGGTGTTAACAGTATATCTGCTCAGAAGTTCACTATGTGTTTTGCCAGGGAGGAAAGACAAGTTCTTCGGTTTCATTTTACTTGACTCGATGCTTAAAGAGAAACAATGTATAAACAAGTCAGCACTGAAATTTACACAAGAGGTGTTTGAATCTGTTCTGTAGCAGTTACAGCCGAGTGCGCCTCCAGGCATTTCCGCAGTTACATCCTACTGCACCTCAAGGCATCAGATATTGCTCATTCATATTTGCATTAATAATTCTAAAACCATACTACATACAACATATCAGAATATTTTATCTTGAAGCATAATTGATGGCAAATGCAATATATTTCTATTTGACCTCTGTCAATGAGTATTTGTTAGCAATGTAAGGTAATGACTTCATTTTTTAAAGGATCAAGACACACCCACTGGGAGTTATAGGTACACACTCCAAATAGCTGTATAAACATCTATATCACCAAATGGGTAGACCAGTGTGTGAATACATGGCATGTCACTATTTTGAAATGTGTGACGTGACCTATATATCAGGTACAGTGATCAGGTCAGTACATCAGCTAAGCCCTTTCCTGCCCAGTAGTTAAGTGATGGACTTCACAGATGACATACACATGCTGTGTCCAAACAGCTGCCTGAAGGACTGCAGACTGAGGGAAATCAGTGACTCCACTGTGATATTAATAAAATACAGATAGTATGAACACATACCAAAAACCACTGCCACAGCCATGACATCTGCATTGACAAGAAACATGGAAGGATTTGTTGAATCAGGAAGCAAACACACCACCCAAGTATAACTTGAACATCACGCCATATAATCAGACCAATAGTTATGTGACACATGTTCTGGGGTAGATGGTAAGTCGTACATTCACCAGCATGTGGACACAGTGCTAACTACATTCTTGAATGTAACAGAAGTACTTGGTGTATGAAGGACATGCACATCAGAGGCCATAATATCTTAATGGTTCCCAACCTTCATCACACCAATAACTGTGTACAGTGCACCCTTCTTCATGTACCTCCCTACACATCTTCCACTGATGTGTAACTGAAGTGTACCACCTTTGTCACAGTGAGCTGTCACACATCTTATTGGCCATACCTAGATATTCGTTTTGTGGAATATACATGACTGTCTAATGGTGTGGAACACCACTCAAGTTGTTACACCAGGTGCTTGTGTGCTACCTGTTCTGCTTTTACACACACTACGTATGTAGATGTTTGACAACATTAATGACATGTATATCATTTATGACAGTGTGGATTGTGCCATATTTATATGCCATGCACACAAGGCAACTAGCCTGTATTGCCCATATTGTCGCATACAGATATAGCAGTATCCCTCCTCACACTTCCTGCAGATATTACAGTGATATGACAGTGTGCATGGTTACCCTTATAGAGTGTGGATGCATCATAATAGTTGTTCAACTGTGTGTGTGCAGGTTCATCTGTTATCACTCCACATCACATATGTTATGTCAAAGGCATGGGATTAGTGTTGGTATTATTCTGATATTGTCCATGATTGTGGTTGGTTCTTGTAATGTTTTCCATGATCCTTTACTTGTGGCCAGCTTGCTGGAGACCTCTGCTGAAAGTACAATCACCTTCCAGCAAATCAGTTTGCACAGCCTCACAATATGCACCCTACCCCAAATGTATGTCAGATCCCATGCCCTCTGCATTATTCATGTAAGAATGCTTATCTCACACAGACATCTTCCCCATTGTTATGTCAGCTTGTGTGACAATTACAGACAACACATTTTCACTGTACAGTCCGTACTGTACCATATAAATATGTGCTTGGTGTTGCTGCAATGACCATCTTCCATTAACATACTCTCCTCTGCTGTACATGAGGGAGTTTTACCTGTACTCTTTCTCTGTGTTCATTACTGCAATTCATCTGTGTACCCCTATTCAATACATAGACTTCCCCTGAGTGATAATTTTATATGGCAATCCATGTCCTGTTACAGATCATTAACACAGCTTCAGTACAGAATGCCAGGAATGGGATATCACAATACTCTGCACTGTAGATATACTGTCATGTACTATGTTTGGACCATTTACTTCACATTCATACCTCTCAACTGTCCAGATATTCCCAGGATGTCCAGATGTTTTACTTATCAAATATGTGGCTTTCTGCCATATCAATGGGATGTTCTCTGGACTGATGTGACTCAATATTAAATACATTTGAGTGCATACTTGGCAGCAGTCCAGATTTGTGCAGAATGTCCACTTTTGGTCTCATATTTGTGATCCTTTCCTCATAAAAAGTTTGTTTTCTGACAAATCATTGGCATGTCATTGCAGAGTGAAGTCAGAAACTGATGACTGACATTTAAGTTTCAAACTTCATGCTCTTCATAAAATTCATGCTAATGTACCACCTGTTTATTCTATCAACTTTCTAAGTCTGCAAGTGCAATGTTAAAAATATGTCCCTATTCTTGGGCCTTTGTCCCCCATTATGTCTGCCTTTATCCCCATATCTTGCTCAAAGGGTATGACGGGTTTGTTTGAGTTTCATTCTACCACGTCTATGCGGCATCTATTGTAAATATGTCCCTATTACTGGTTTAATGTCCCTACATTATGTTGGCCTTTGTGGAAATATGTTGCACTAACAGATTCACAGCTATCTGTGAAACCCTGGTGGTCATTGTGGGATTAAGCACATATCCACTGACTATATGTGCTCCGTTTTACATGGAATTGATATCCATGTTCACTTACATGGTTTCCTGGCCGGCAATACTGTTGCCAGCCATGAAACCTAGCTTAGGCATGCCGCACCTCATTAGTATGTGTTGTGCGCTACTGCATGCTGTGCACCATCACACTAACACGTAAACTCCGTGAAGGTTTTGCGCAAAGCCTACATGGAGTTTATTGAATCCTGAGGATAGTGTTTTTCATGAAATTATGAAAGTCAAGTACCAATACTTTCATGAATGACAGTTAAATGTGCTGCCTGTTAATGGGTTAACACAATGTGTGACAACACATGGTGTATCTATTACACATGCACAAAGACCCCCCCCCCCCACAAAACACATGTAGTCATTTTCCTTCACAAAAGTATATGTAGTCAGAAAAAAAGTTGTTCTTTACTTTGAATGTATTGAGTACAGTCTGCATTTGTAATATACTGTAAATTACATCTTTCCGTACATTATCTACATTTACCAATGACCTAGTTTCATTAACGATTTTTCATGTTTGACATATTTTGCTTGGCAATCATAGTCTAAAATATCTGTAGATTATAGCCCACAAGAACATAATCACACACCATGACAATCTGACAGTTTTGTAGATGTTATTGTACATATATTACACAGTGATATTCTAAAAACAACTAGGGGTGTTAGGACTATGGATGATGGATGTCTGGTAGTGATGTAGACTCAGTACAAAATATAGCCATTGCATTAACCATGTGAAGTACTGCCACAGTTACTGTTGCATGGGAAATGGCCATTGCTAAACAACACAATACTTAGTGGAGAACAAAGTGGAGTGTTTAAATCAATGGTCACATGCATACCATCCTACTACCCTACTGTGTGTCAAAGATAGTCAAAGTTTTGGTTTATATGGCCACGCTGGATGAGGGCACATGGCAGACTGATTCTGTCTGCTAATGGAAAAGAAGACCATATGCTGGAAAGAAGACTTTTACAGGAATCATATAATAGTTCAAAGATAAATACAAGCAGAAATGGAACATAACAGGGGCTAAAAGAAGCAAACCTTCTATCAGGTGTGCCTTAGATGTGCTATGGGCATAATCTTGTCCTGGAAACCATCATAGCTTTCAAAACAAAATTATAAATTAAAAACTTATTATTCTAACATCTACCTTTATCTAATTCCTGCAGGGCATCATTGTATTGCATTCATATTCCACTCTACAGCAAGTCCCCATACACAAGTTTATTGCATCAGCCATTAATGTCTCCTATCAAAAAGTCTCCATAAGCATATGTCTAGGGATTCCATCCAAGAAAGCCAAGCAATTATTAGCACTGTAAGCAATTTCACACCAAGAAAATAAGTACTGTAGAAAAAATTGAATATTTGATTTTTTCTTATCCAAAACACAATTTTCTCTCTTTATTCTTTTTTCTTTCTCTCTGCCATATCAACCATCAAGCCTCCTCCTACTAAATTTGAGCCTGTTGTACCCTCAAGTAGGATAAGATCCCCAATGTGGGGGATCCCTGAGTTCCAGTAGGACAGGTCATTCAAAGGAGATAGCATCCTGGCACACTTCAGGAACTTTGTGCCCTCACTGGCTTCCTATGGAAACTGTAACCCTTTTCCTGATGGTGACACTGACACTTACATCAACACAAAGACCACCTATGCCCCATTTTCTGTGCAAGAGTACACCACACATTGTCTAGGATTGCCATCACTACCTTGGGTGGTCAGGCTCACCACCTCCCTGCACCAACTTTAATGTGACATGACTACACACCCGTTCTCCACTCTGGAATGTCACTGGAATAGTGACTTCACCAGCTGGGCCCACTATCTCTCCCATGGGATAGGCATGTCCAACCTCCCTTCCCTTAGCTGTTAGTCTTACTTGGGTCACTTGGGCCATAGTTAAGGCGTTATCCCCCTACACTGCAAGTGCTGACAGAAAAAAAAAGATTTTTCAGTCAATATTACCATCATTTTTTTTTCTTTTTTACCTTGAAACAGATGAAGATTAAGATAAAAATGTCCTCTCAGTACAAATAAGTATCTGCATTTGGAATATTTATATATTACCAGAAACTCTTTTTACAAGGTGTTCAGCAATTACATTCTTATAAGCTTTAGCATCCCCCCCAAAAAACAGCATAAATTGTTTTAAAATGTAGTCATCCCAATATGAAGAAACACACACACACACACACACACACACACACACACACACACACACACACACACACACACACACACAAACATACACATTTACACAATGGGAAGATAATGTTAAATGACAGTGATTAACATAAAGTGATTCAGTTATCATTAAACAATCATACAAAAGAAAATATTAAAGATTAAAAAAAAAACACGTAGCAAACAGTTGTAGTTTGCACTCTGCCTGTTGGCTCACCGCGGTGCTCATGTTTCAGCTTAAAAAAATTATTTTTATGCTGAAGCAAACTGCTTGCTGCAAGTATAGCAGATGCTACAGTTTATACCCTCCCTGAAAGGAATACTACAGCACTCATGTTTTAGTTAAAAAAAAATATATATATATTTGAACTGTAGCAAGCTGCTTGCTACAAATGTAGTGAACAATTGCTACAGTTTATATCCTGTCTACTTGTCTATATGAAACAGTACAGAGCTCAGGGGTTTTAGTGAAAAAAAAGAATGCCTGTTTTTACTTTTAAACTATAGCAAATTGCTGGCTTCACTGTAGCAAGCTATTGCTACAGTTTAGATCACACATGAAGAGCTGCAGTTGTAGTATGACAGCAAATGAAATACCTGTCTTTAAAACCCTGTATTGCAATAAAGAGAGATTGAAATTTACTGATCACATTGCTCCAACACTTTGTGCATAGGGCAGTTGCTCCTCTCACCCCTGCCCTAGCTACACTGCTGCAAAAGTGTACAGGTGGAACAAGATGAAAAGACAAGTTTGACAGGCAACACCAGGAGAAAAGGTAGAGATATCAGCACAAAAAGGGGCTAGATCATGTGTGGAATGGGGTACAGGTTAAAACAGATGATTAGTAGATAAGCTGAGTGAGAGGAAGGTTGAATAAGAGGAAATAGGATTATTGTCATGAAGTGCGGCTGTGAGGTAGCTGTGTAGAGAAAGATACAGAAGGGATGTGATGTGAGAGGGGATGAAGGAAGAAGGGATAGATAAATGCAAGTTAGTGAGTCAAGAGATATTGAAGGGAAGGAGTTTGTAATAAAATAAGGGGTGGGGTGTGAGGAGAATAGTATGAAGTGGTAAGGCAATGTGAGAGGAAACTGAGTGGTTTAGGGAGAAAGGATGATAGAGACACAGGATGTACATATAACATGTCAGTATAGTGTCCTCAGATAAGATAAGCAATAGCATATCTTAGAATGCACTGTGTGGATGGAAAGGATTTTTTTTGTCTAGCCAGGAGATGAGCAAGAACACAACCATGTGTTTATTAACTGTTGTTGTAACAGTGACTTGAAATATTTCACCAGTAGTACTTGTTTAACAGTGTGTGTGTGTGTGTGTGTGTGTGTGTGTGTGTGTGTGTGTGTGTGTGTGTGTGTGTGTGTGTGTGTGTAGGAGTCCAGATTTTAGAGATGTACTAGGAATAGAGACAGTCAGTAGCAGAGTTGTTAGATTTAGTTAGTATGAGCAGGTTTTTGATCTACTGAGCAAAGAGGCCTGTTTGGTGAGTAGTGATGAATGTAAGTTATGCTAGGACATTTTTAGGCTTATGAATAAGGTTACATTTAGTAAGTAGTTAAGATGGAGTCAGGGAGTAAGCTAGTTCTAACCAGTGTAGTGGATTTTGTATTAGACAGTGATGTTTGTATGTTAAAGTAGCAGCTACTTTGTTGTTGCATTGCTCAAGGAGATTGGTTCATAGCTGGTTACTAGGCTATTGGCCCAAGGGGTCTATATTATATATTTGAAAAGTCAGTTCAGCGAATCGCATTTTCCATTAAAAATGCCTTTCAGTGAACTGTTCATAGTGAGACTGCAGTACAGTGAAGACTGGAAAATGTTTCCTTTCCTCACTGTAGTGTGATCTTGGAGTTGGTATATATAATTAATGGGGGGTGTGGGGGGCACAGCCCCCCACAAAAGTGAGTTTGACAGATGCCATTTTCAATGTAAATGCCATTTGCTGAACTGACTTTGAGGATATGATATAGACCCGTCCCAAGAGCTATTTCAAGCCTAGCCAAGCTTACTTCAAGTTTACTAAAACATTGCTGACATGTCAAAACCTTAAAAGAATTTATGGCTATGATATATACTTGTACACATTAAAATTTCAGGGGCTGTCCCTGTCCATTAAGGACTTAGGTGCCAAGCCAGGGATAAATTTGTGATTTCCCATCCATTGGTCCAAGTTACATTTGAAAAGGGGTAGGCATGAGCTTTGTTTCATGTCTGCTCCATTGAAGGGGTAATTTTTGAGACACATACCTGTCTCACAACATGTCCTGTTTATGTGGCAGATAAGCTTTAGGTCCTTAGAACAAGTATTTCTGATGTTATTTGTTTTATAGATGTGTAATAATTCCATCAATGTGGGATCAGAGGATGCCTTGTTGGCTAGGCATAGATCACCATGGTCTTGGAGACTAAGTACAGGGTTAGGGCTTTGAGAAGGCCTGCATAGGACTTGCTTATTCTTTATATACTTTTTTGTGAGGAAACTCTGGGGTATGGGTTACCTGTACATTAATGAGAATGGGGACTTCATACAGGAGGGAAGTAAAAGCAATGCATTTTCTAGTATTATCTGTTAGGTAAGATTTTTATCCTGCAGACGGTGACAATTTTATGATTTTTTTATTGCATCTTTCATGTGGTAGTCAAATTTCAAGTTTTCATCAGTTATTATACCTAGTAGCAAAGTGTGAGTTGTCCAGTAAGTGCAAAGGAATAAAAATGCAACTAATTCAATCTTTGTTATTTGTGGGCATTATAGTAAACAGGAATTTCTGGGTAGTGAGTTGGTTTGGGGTGACTAGGATACATTTGCATTTTATGGGGTTTAGAAGAAGCTGGAGATTAGATACCCATGTCTGTATAAGGAAATCTTGGGGTTAGTTGTGGAAATGTATCCATTTTTTAGCACCACAGATCAGGATGGAATCAAACACATACTGGATGATTTTAACATGTTTGCTTGCTCAGTGGAGGTCATTCACAAATATGTTGACTATAAGAAAGCATAGAATAGAGCCCACGATGACTCTCACAACTTCTGGAAGGAAAGGGGAAATGTTATTTTGACATTTAAAAGTCTGTTAAACATTACATTTAAATACTTTGTTGTACTTTAGCCAAAGAAAAAATATGCATAGTGCTTGTGTCACAATCCTTATCTGGAGTACCTCCTAGCATGGCTAGCATACAGTGAGTGAAAGGAACAAGATTGCTCATGGTGCTCTCAGCATATGCATCTGGGGCAGGTATCAACCTAGCAATGAGAAGCATTTTATCTTCATCAAGAATGATGCCACAATAGAAACAAAACATCATTGACTTCAACAACTGGCTTAGTTTTTGGTGTCATTCAAAGTGGGTCTAATATATATCAGCCTGGGAGGAGATGGTAGACACTTCAAACTGCTCTGCTAGGGATGGCCTACAGCAATCCCCACCCCTAAGGTTTTCATATATTTGCAAAATCCTTTTTCATCCAATACTGCCTTTTTAGGTAATATCAGTCTTCAAAAGCTTCCAACTTAAAAAAAAAAAAACAGAATTCTGTTAACATAAATTCTGTTGCTGCTCAACTCTTGGACCCTTAAAAATTCCACTTTCTACAGGCACCCCTTACCTTGGAATGCATCAGTATATGTATAGGTGTGTGTGTGTGTGTGTGTGTGTGTGTGTGTGTGTGTGTGTGTGTGTGTGTGTGTGTGTGTGTGTGTGTGTATATATATATATATATATATATATATATATATATATATATATATGGCTCGCGGAGCTGAGAAGGAACCACTTGGCCACCAGGAGAAAACAACAAACAGAAAAAAAATCTCCAAGTGGGGGGCTTTGCCTCACCACACTCCCCAACTAAATATACCAACTCTGAGATTGCACTACAGTGGAATAAGGGCAAAGTTCACCATGGTGGACAACTGTTTCCTTTCCTAGGCTTCCATTCACACCTCCGGGAGTTCGACAGAATGACAGTCGAAGTGAGGCTTGAGGAAATCGCATTTGATAAGGTGAGTACTTGACAACTTGCGATAGATCCATATATATATATATATATATATATATATATATATATATATATATATATATATATATATATATAAATCTTAGGGGGCAGGGGCATATATATATGAACACACAAAGTAAGAGGTAATCTGCAAATAAATTCTGAAGAATATCATATTTCTACTTCAGGGATGTTCCTATTACCTGCACAACTGAAACAACACAGTAGAAGAGAACCATTAATTATCTTAGCAGTATACAAACTGGTAGAAAATTATGATATTTCTAGATAAACAATTAAAAACCTCTAGTTTTTAATATTTTATACATCCTATATATTTTAGTTGTAATTATGATAGTTATTATTGAAGAAAGGTCAGACTTTTGTGGATTGTAATGTAGCTTCATGAAGACAGGTATGTAACTCTGTCAATTCTGGCAACAGTCTTGATTAGAAGGTGAATGTGGTACCTGGCATATATATTTACTCACAGTGTATGAAAAATTCATGAGGCAATGTAGATGACTGCTGGTCAGGACTAGAGTCCTCATGGTAGCACAGTGAGTCATCCTGATCATATGTGTGAAGAGGCATACAGATCTGATTCAAAAAACAGTTACTGTCATTTTTTTGTGTGGCACTCCATGGTATAACGTTATGGCTTCATTCTTAAATATATATTTAACTGATAGGGAGTTCTGTACGGCTAATTATATCATTAGGAATGCTGAGTTAGTTTTTATTCATTTCATTGTTAAATATTGTTTAATATTTTAGATATATTTTTGCTTGTGCATTCTCATTATGAAATGCATAGTCTTCTTATTCTGTACATTTTATTTGTACTTCTCAAACAAATCATAAACATAAATCACAATCATTCAAGCACATTTATTTGAGGTCTTATCTTTTATGAAAAATAATGTAACTCTGACTCAAAGTTGTAATGTATATGTATAAAGAACATAAAACACCCTGCCATAATATTATAGTTATCACTCCATCTCTTTATTCCTTGGGAAAAGAAGACTGAGATTAGGGTTCTTAACTGAAAAAAAAAAAACTGCACACAAATAAATAATAGGTTTCATTATTTTCTTTAAAGTAGAAAATCTCCCCAGAAACAAAGGCAAAATGAACTTATATTCAATTGCAATGGTTTGAGAATCATAGGAAAATGTTTGATGTAAACACAGCTAAAACACAATTAAAAATAAAATATTTTCAAAGCACAGAAATACCTCTTGGAACTCTAGGTATCTTCAAACGTTTTCTGAAAACCGGTTTGTACTTTTTTCATCATATAATTTATGATAGGCTTTTGAATTTGTGCAAATACAATTTAATTAGGAAGGAAGCCATATAAAAATTTGAAAGAATTTTCTGTGCTCTTAAAACACTGGGCCGGATTTCATAAGTTCATGGAAGCTATTTGTGGACAGCACAGCACACCAAAGGAAGATTTCAGTGTACCTGCTGGAGATGTGATTTCAGAAGACATACTGAAGGCAGTCCGATTATTTAGCTATTCAGCCTAGGATAATTACACATTCTGTGCATACCTGTCTGATTCCAAAGCACATCATGTGCACACAAGACAACTTAAATGTGACAAGCTAATACTCTGACTCTGTTTCTGAAATCCTTGGCATATGCATTAAGGACTTCAAGGAATAAAAGCTAATACTATAGAGTTTGCCAAATTCTGTAGCAAAAAAACAAAATACATAAAAAAGGAGCTTCAGTTAATGAACTGCAACAGGCTGCTGTCATACAAGCCATAAGTGAGACTGTAGCTGTGTACCCTAGAAGGCAGCCAGCTAGAGTCCAAGCAAGGCTGCAACTAAACCAGTTGTCAGACCAGCAAATAATAGACGGGTACTGGCTAGACAGACAACTGGTGGAGGCTTTCTACAACATGTGTGCTCTGCACATGTCTGTGCAGACTCTGTGAGGAAACCTGTCAAAGGAAAAAACAACTTCAAAAAGATCAATACACGGCAGGTTCAGGTTAAGGCACTTTAATCTTGCAGCAAGGAGACAAAAACATGCTAATACAGAGTTTGTCTAACTAGAATCAGGAAGTGAAGCCATTCTTATACATTTCTTACAAGACATTGCCTACCAAGCTGACATAACAAATCATAAGTTCTTACAATATTATTTCATAGCAGCTGTTTGTTCATGATTTTCTGCTGACACTGAAAAAACTTCCTAAGAAAAACAACGTGGCCTTGATGACCACCGGTCAGATACAACGTTGCACTATGCAATGTTACCATTCAAGGTACTATGGTTAATTCGAGCACAAAGCAAGTACAGATTATAGTTAATTTCTTCAAGCAGTCTTTGTTCAACTGTATCTATCTTTTCTGCAGCTGTGCGTGTTTTCATAACACGAACAGAGCTGATTGTTCAAGTTCAATAACATTATAGAAAACAGTATTGTTCTATTCATTATTTTCCTGACCTAGCAGATAATCACCTGCTTCTCAGTATATTTCCAAAAGGCATAAACATGAATTTTGCTGTGCTAGCAAATACTAGGTCAGAGAGAATCTTGCAGTTTCAGAAAGCATATTGCAGTTTGAAAAGCATCTTGTAGTTTCATACAAAACTAAACTGTACATAAAATAGAATGAAATGTGTTAACCCTTTTAGCTTCTAATAAGCACTAAACACATACATTAATACATATTTTTCTGACATTTCCCCCGTTAATACTTTTTATTCTATTTTCAAAAGCATAAACAGTTTGCTTCTTCTCCTAACATCTTCTGTTCAAGATTTGCAGTTAAGAGAGTCATTCAGTTTAAACTTATGAAAGTGTTTCACTTTTCAACAGTTCTTCAATTTCAGTACTTTGATACAAAGTCTTAGAAACTGACATGTCTATAAAATCTTTGATTAATCTTTTCATGCAGGGAATACCACAACAAACACACACTCCTAATAGGAGTAATCCCACACAAATGGCAATCAGGATGTTCATTAGGATGGTACCCCACCCCCAAAACAAATTCTGGAAAAAATCCATCAATGGGTTTGGGCCTGGTTTGGTCATGGCCGACATTTGCTGAATCACCTCAAGATGGTCGTTTATCTCATGCTGGTTGTCAGGAATATATGAACAGCACTCCTCCTTTATTAAAGCACATATACCACCTTTCGCCGCTAGGGTGAAGTCGAGAGCCATGCGGTTTTGAAGCACCACAGTTCTCATAGCGTTCAGTTCATCAGTTACTAATTCGAGAGCAGAAAAAGTTGCATTACTCATTACTTCGAGAAGTTTGGACAGTTTTCTCAGCTCCCAAATCGATTTTACTGCACCATATGCAGGGGCTATGCCTGCCCATGATATTATAGTGTCACTCAAGTCCATGTGTGTCAGTTTATTTTTGTCTTTCATGGAATTATGGTTTCTCCAGCCTGCTTTGATTCATCCCTTTGGATTCTCAGGTCTCTTGACTGGACTTCCAGATTTCTTGGTGACCTCTCTGACATTTCGAATTCTTCCCTGAGGCAAAACTGCAGTGTGTTGTATGGTCGGAACCAGGTAACCCAAAAAACAACTGCTGGACCAGTTCTCAGGTAACCATTTGTATGCTTTTTTCCCACACACAAAATAACAATTCTCTATTTTAGTATTAATATATACTTGCCCTGCATGAAACATTTTCTTATCAATGATAGATAGTTGTTTAAAAAGAACAGGATTATGTTGTACTTCATCAACCGTTTTGTGCATTGATTCAAAATATGAGTCATAGTTTGTATCACAAATATAACCTGCATTATTAGCTTTGGTATAACACTTGTAAGGAACAGTCACATTACAATTGTTCCAACCCACCTGAACAGTATCATTTTAGTAAAAACACACAATTCTCTTTTGTGTAACAGGCAGGTACAATGCTATTTTGTCTTGTGATTTTACAGTCGTAGTATCAAAAATCAAATTTTCCCAGATCTCATTGACCCCTAGGGGGACAGCAGTCATTAATAATCCCCCGTATGCTGTTGGTATAGCTGTGCAAATCCAGCAATTCAAAACATTAAAAGTTTCAGCATACACATATTTAATTGCTTGGTAAGTGTTAAAGTTCGGATGCCAGTCTATGAGTAACGCATCACGTTTTTTTGGTTCAGCTCATGTGGCTGGAAAAAGGAAAGGCCACAACAAAAAGATTATTGTTATCAGTATAGTTAACAGGATGATCATGCAATACTTCTGAGGTTGTTTTTCATTCCTGTTTTCTCTACATCTGGTCATTTTGTTCTTGTTGTGTAACAGTAACAAGGTTTTTTCCAGTTCAAAGTTTTTAACCAGTTTACAGTGTGTCAGATGAATCCAGGACGCTCACTCTGCAATCTTGACTGCAGTGGGTGTTGACAGTAGCACTTGGTATGGCCCTTCCCACTTCGGTGATGTCCAATTCTTTTTCTTTACAGTTTTCACCCAGACCCACATGCCTGGGACTACTGCTGCTTCCGATGGTCTGGTTTGTTCTTTATCTGAAACAGAATTTAACTGCAAAAATTGTTTATTACTTAAAAGTCGTCTCATATATTCTGCGAGTGAACTGTTGGCCTCCTGGTCTGCAGGCATGAGAGGTTTCCACTGAGGTATACAATATGCCCTTCCAAACAGTATTTCAAAAGGAGTTAACCCTTTTGCATTTGGAACAGTTCTCATGCTCAACAGTGCCAAAGGCAGGCAGTGCACCCAAATTTTTTGTGTTTCACTAATTAATTTCCTAAGTTTACTTTTCAAAATCCCATTATGCCTCTCTACTAGTCCTGCAGATTGTGGATGATATGCACAATGTTTTTTCAGATAAATTCTGAAATATGGACTCAACTTTTGTATAGTTTGATTTACAAAGTGTGTGCCATTGTCACTATAGATCTTTTCTGGTATGCCAAATCTAGGAATAATTTCCTTAACAAGAATTTTCGCAACAGTAGCTGCATCTGGATTTTTAGTTGGAAAAGCTTCCACCCATTTGGAAAACATATCTATAATGACAAGACAATACTTCTTATTTTCGCATTTGTTCAGTTCTATGAAATCCATACAAATAGTATGGAATGGGTACGGTGGTGTAGGGAAACTCCCTTGCTTAGGCTTCAACGCCCCTTGTGCATGATGTTTATTACAAACATGACATGTCGCACAAAAATTTTTAGTGTAGTTTATAAATCCGTATGTTGTGAACACTCGATTCACTAACTGTACCATCCCCCCTGTTGAGACATGGCACTGCCCATGGCTCAGCAAAGCTGCATATCTAAACAAGTTAGACGGCAATATCGGTTTTCCTTCTTTGGAGATGTACAGCCCTTTCTCAAGAATTGCTCCTCGTTTTATCCATTTCTGTTTTTCTACTTTCATAGTAAGTGTCTGCATTGTTTTCAACATTTCTAAATCTAAAATCTCAGAAGGTTGTAATTCCTCACTCAAAAGAAATACTTCTGAAGCTGAAGCTGCCTGCTTTGTTGCTCCTGTTGCTTGGTATGAGCTATGCATTTAAAAATAGCTACTTTCTGAGGTAACTGAATAGATTCTAACAAATCTAAAATAAACTGCGCATGATTAACCGGTTTGCCAGTAGATGTTATTCTTCCACTGTTGTGCAAAAACATGTACAGTAGAAAAAGCCTACTGGCTATCAGTAAAAATATTTACACATTTACCCTTTGCTAAGGTACATGCCCGTGTCATGGCAATCAATTCTGCTGATTGCGCAGTTAAGTTGTGTGGTAAAGATTTTGCTTCTAAAATCTCAGTATCAGAAACTACTGCATATCCTACTAGGTTCTGTCCTGTGGGACCCCTTTTGCATGAGCCGTCCACGTGATATGTCACCTTGGCATCATCCAAGGGAACATCCGTAAGATCTTTTCTAGGTAGTGTCTTTTGCTCAATCTCCTGCAGGCAGCTGTGTGGTGTCCCGTCTGCAGGGGTTGGGAGCAAGGTAGACAGATTTAAAGTTGTACACCGTTCAATTGTCATATGAGGTTGGCTCAACAGTATAGTCATACAGGAAAGATGTCTAGCAGGAGAAAGATATGCTACTTTTTCTTGCAGTAAAATAATCGCGACTGCATGAGGCACTCTCAATGTGAGAGGGTGGAACAACACTACTGAGGCCGAAGCCTGTACTGCCATTGCAGCTGTGACTACTGCTTGTACACAGTGGGGCAGGGATCGCACCACTGGGTCCAGCTGTGATGAATAGTAAGCTATGGGGTGTTGCTTGTCCCCATGTTGCTGTGTTAACACTGATGTCATATAACCTTGCTTACAATCTACAGTTTGGAAAAAACGTTTATGATAGCATCCTCATTAGTTTTAGGATTACCAAACTATCAATTGCTTTAATTTACAGAAAGCTGATTCTGCTTCTGGTGTCCATTGTAATAAATCTTGTGCTGCCATAGGTTTCTTGTATATCAAGTCGGTCAGTGGAGCAGATTCCAAGGCATAGTTTGGAATCCAACTCCGACAGAAATTAGTTGTACCCAGGAAGGACATCATTTCCTTCTTGGTAGTTGGTTTGGGTGCTTGTAAAATTGCTATTTTTCTCTCTTCATCTAATATCCTGCCTTCTTTGGATATCACATATCCCAGGTATTCAACCTGCTTTTTCCAAAGCTGCAATTTGTTTTTGTTTACTTTATGTCCTTGAGTGGCTAGAAATTGTAGTAATGCTATGGTATCTTCTCTGCATTCTTGCTGGGTGGGGGCTGCCAGCAGGATCTCATCTACATAAAGTAAAATCTGGCTGCATCTCGGTGGGATAAATCCCGCCAAGTTACTTGCCATTTCTTGTGTGAATATTGTTGGGCTTTCAAAATACCCCTGTGGTAGTCTCGTATATGTGTACCTTTTCCCCTGAAATGTAAATGCAAACCAATGTTGGCTGTCAGGGTGTATCGGTATTGAAAAGAACGCATTGCTAATATCTACCACAGAAAAATACTTCTGTTGAGGCTTCAAATCATTCAACAGGGTGTGTGGATCTGGCACCGTAGGTGCTCTAGGTATTACTGCATCATTTACAGCTTGTAAATCTTGGACCATACGCCATTCTCCGTTTGCTTTCCTGACAGGAAATAAGGGTGTGTTACATGGTGAATCGGGAGATTCTATCAGTACTCCTTCCTTAAGTAAAGCTGCTATTATAGGTTTGATTCCTACTTCTGCATCTTTCCTTAAGGGATACTGTCTCTTCTGTGGTCTGAATGCTGATTTTGGCGTGATAGTAACTGTTCCTGCTGTACGAATAAGTCCTACATCTGATTTTCCTGTTGACCAGAGAGTTTCTGGTATGCCTCGTAAGGCATTTTCTTCATCTTCTAGTAAGAGTGCTACTCAGCTGTTCTCGCTAGACTGCAAGTGCACAGCTGGGTGTGTCTGTGTTATCCAATTTAACTTCTGCTTTTGTACTCCCTGTTCTGACAGTTCTAACTCTGTCTGTTTTTCCCACTTTGTGACTTTTTCTCCTAGGTCTGCCCATTTCACATTCTTGTCCTTAGTTAAACTAACATGTGGTAATCGATTAGATTTATAAAGTGCAAAGAATTTCTGGGGCAATGAACAGCTAACTACACTGTTCCCTTCTGTGTCCCAGTACAGATTACGTAATACTAATCTGTTTGCATGGTTTCTAAACAGTTCTTGCTCATATTCCTTATCAGGTCCTGGTGTGCTACAATAATACAGAGTACAGTGCAACAAATGCTGTTTATCAGTGTCAAGGGAGGGGGACTTACTGATGGCTACGTTCATCAGCTCTTCGGTTACTGCCCCTTGACCAGTTGTGACCAAGTCCTGGCTGTACCAATAAAATTTTTCACCCTCCAGTCGCACTACAAAAGTATCCATTTATCACTGTGCTTCCATACCCTGCATAGTCGGAACTACTGCTATGCCAAATATTTGCATAAGGTCTCTGCCCAAAAGGTTTATTGGGCATTTTGCAGAAACAACAATTTTGCTTTTCTGGGTCATCCCTGAAACAAGGTCAGTTATTGCTATGTTATGGTAGAGTGGCTCCTGATACAGCTGTCCATTAGCTGCTTTCACTAATATGTAATCAAATGATTCTGAATTTTCCGGTAGTTTGGAAGGATGTATCAGGGTTCGTGATGCCCCCGAGTCACACAAAAATTTAACTTCCCTCACCTCTACCAGAAGTGTAACTTCCGGTTTTGTGTCTGCTAAGTAGAACTCTAGGCTCAATAATGCTAAGTCTAAAATTTCACTTTCTTCACTATCTGTGATTTCCTGCACTTCCTCTATTTCTTCTATCACATCCTCTACTCCCTCTATCACATTTGCATTTGTCTTTTCTTGGTTATTCCTTTCTAGTGATTCTTGGCTATCATATAGTCAGTCCTCACCCTCCTTATCTTCCATGGCTACCTTCTTGTTTTGCTTGCAATCCCTGGCTGAATGTCCCTTTTTTCTGCACTTAAAACATTCACCCCTTTTCTTTCTTTCTTCAAACTCCTCTGATCACTTATCAGATTGTTTGTTTCCCTGGGCATTTTTCTTGCCCTTTTTCCCTGACTGTACTACAAAAACTTCTGCTCCGTCTTCTACAGCAAATACATGGGTTTTCTTTTTCTTTTTGTTATTAAAATGCCTTTCGGTATGTCTTGCATATTCAAGTAATGACTGTAATCTACTTGTATGGTGATCTACCATGTGCTTTGTAATAAAGCTGCTGATGGGTGCAATACTGCCTTTCAAAAATGCATTCTTTAGCTGCTGCTCATATGGGGAATCTTGTGTTTGGTCTTCAGGTACCTGCATTCCACAATGGTTATTAATACATTCAAATAATCTAGCATACTATCTATCAACAGTTTCACCTTCTTGTTGGATGCATTGATTAATGCAAGTCTAGTCTGCCCTAGGCTTCCATTTCTCAGAGATTCGGTCCATCAGACCTTTCACTCTGTTATCCAGCTCTGCATTGCTATGTGGGAGTGGCTTGTGTTCTGTGTCACGGGGATTCCAGTTGCCAATGATCATGTGCCAATCTGGACCTACGATTTGTCTGACTACTTTTTCTACTTCTTCTCCATTTAAATGATAACTCAACCTCATGCCCTGTAAGTCTTCTAAGAATTTTCTAAAATTAACTTTTGGATGGGGAATTCCCTCTGTGGCTTTCCAGATATCTTCCAGTGTCCACAGTCTATATATCAGGAGAGTTGGGTCCTGCCCTTCCTGTCCTGCCTGAGGATTTGGTACTTCTATGAGTGGACATATCTCTTCTTCACTCATAGCTCGTGAATCTTTATTTATTTGATATAACTCAATATCCCCTCTTAAGTTATGTATTCAAGACCTAGTCTCGACGGAATCTCTGACAAACGGTTTTGGCTTCGCGGGGACAGCCAGGTATAGCGGAGGTGGACCAACTTGTCCACTCGCTTCATATTCTGGTAAGGGAAGTGGAGGAGGCGGAGGGGCAGATGCTATTACCAAGTTATTAACCTCTTTATCTAGAAACATTGCTTTTGAATTATTACTCTTGTGTTCCCTATGGTTTGCTTCCTCAATCCACCTGTGTGCCTGAGGGATGCCTAATTGACGTTGCTTTTTTATTTGACCTTTTGCGTCAGTTTTAAGCTGTTTGACAAGTTTAATAAGTAAGGATTTTTCTAATTTGCCATCAAATTCATATTTATTAACCCATTTTGTATAATACCAAACATTGTCGGCACGTTGTAATTGCATATATTTTGCATCTTCAGTTAATGGCGGACCTTGGGATCTTTTTGTGCACTTATTTCCCATTTTATTTTAACCTTTGAGCTGTTAGGTAACCCTTCTTATTTTTATGTGGTACCACGATTTTTCTCTTTTTCACAGTTTATCTAGAATAACTGTCTACCTATTCTGTTTCCCTGATCTATGACAAGACTGCAGTCTTTCTGTCCCTGACTTGTACAAGACAAATCTCCTGACAGACAATGCACATCAAGTCCCTGATCTAAAACAGAAAAAGGTAAATCTCACCTTACCTGAGCCTCCGTGATTGATCGTCTGGTTCGAGGAAATACCGTTAACTCATCCTCCAGTCGCAGATCAGAACAGTGGCTGGCCTCTTTTGAACGACAATTTAGTCGGAGGTCTTTCAGCGCAGAAGAACTGATGTGGTTTCTTCCCCGTATGGTTTCATGCCACCTGGCCCATCTGACCTGAGGTGAAGTGAGAGTTTCCGGTCCGAAGGACCAATCTGTCAAAGGAAAAAACAACTTCAAAAAGATCAATACATGGCAGGTTCAGGTTAAGGCACTTTAATCTTGCAGCAAGGAGACAAAAACGTGCCAATACAGAGTTTGTCTAACTAGAATCAGGAAGTGAAGCCATTCTTATACATTTCTTACAAGACATTGCCTACCAAGCTGACGTAACAAATCATAAGTTCTTACAATATTATTTCATAGCAGCTGTTTGTTCATGATTTTCTGCTGACACTGAAAAAACTTCCTAAGAAAAACAACGTGGTCTTGATGACCACCGGTCAGATACAACTTTTCACTATGCAATGTTACCATTCAAGGTACTATGGCTAATTCGAGCACAAAGCAAGTACAGATTATAGTTCATTTCTTCAAGCAGTCTTTGTTCAACTGTATCTATCTTTTCTGCAGCTGTGCATGTTCTCATAACAAGAACAGAGCTGATTGTTCAAGTTCAATAACATTATAGAAAACAGTATTGTTCTATTCATTATTTTCCTGACCTAGCAGATAATCACCTGCTTCTCAGTATATTTCCAAAAGGCATAAACATGAATTTTGCTGTGCTAGCAAATACTAGGTCAGAGAGCATCTTGCAGTTTCAGAAAGCATATTGCAGTTTGAAAAGCATCTTGTAGTTTCATACAAAACTAAGCTGTACATAAAATAGAATGAAATGTGTTAACCCTTTTAGCTTCTAATAAGCACTAAACACATACATTAATACATATTTTTCTGACATTTAAACCCCATCCCCCTTGAATCAAAAGTGCATCTCAGTCTGGGTATACTTGCATCTGGGACATTCCAGAGACACATGGGGGATGTTGTGGGAGTGTTTCAGACAGCTACCTCCATATCCTGGCCAGACTCCTGACAGCAATGTGCAGCAGTGTGGATGAATACTTACACTTCCCATCCACCCCATGGTTTAGAAAACTGTAGAGCACCAGCTTTACAGCATCATAAACTTCCTCATGTACTCAGTGCAATAGACTGCTTACACATACCTATCAAGAAAACAGTACATCCTGGAGCAGACCAATACATAAACAGAAAGGGCTAGCCATCAATCAACTACCAGTTCATGTGTGCAGCAGATGGCAGCATAACAAACATCATGGCAATGCACCCTGGAAGTGTTCATGATGCTGCCTTATGGAGGGAAAGTGGAATGAGGGCTGCATTCCAGCAAGGTGAAATACCTGAGGGACTACTACTAGGTAAGTACAGCAGCACACCTAGGATGTAAAGTGAGGATACCCTTCTCAACAATATCTATTCTGATCGCATGCGTTTTCACTGCCCACAGCAGGTGACTGTAGTTATCCACTTGAGCTGTGGCTAATGACACCATAGTGTGAACCATCCAACCCTGCACAGGAGGCTGACATTAGAGCACATGCAGCAAAAGGAAACACCATACAGTGGGTGCACTGCGATACTCACCTGAGAAAGCAGCATAGATGATAATGGTATATGCCATGCTGTAAAACATGTTAACTAGAGCACACGGCAGTCTTCCAGCTGCAGTTGTGGGTGAAATACCCCAAGAACCCCAGATGTCTGAAGAGGACATCCCACAGTATCAGAAGAGGAACAGGAGGATGTAGGTCACAGAAGACACAGGTGTAGGCAACATAGGGTGCAACTAAAAGTGTAGGCCCAGGCAACATGTCAGCATCTGACCCACCGATTTTAGTCATGACAAGCCACATGTGCACAACTACACAGACTGAACATTTATGTTCAGGTATTGCCCCATCATAGCAGCACAGATTGCATCTAATGGTAATTACCCACTAGATGTACACACTGAGCATCAGACATAACATAATCATAACACATTAACTATAAACATATACAAACCAGTCACAACAGAGGTAATCACTCAGGGCATAAGTGACACAGGGATGCATACACACTCAGATTGTAGTATCACTGTATGGAAAACAATGAGAGACACACTTCAGTGCAACACATTCTTATCTTACAATATAATAACATGAAAAAAGAGAAACAGCACAGAACATAATACAAAACATTCGATAGCCACAGAAAAATACATCACAATAAAGTGGTGATTTAATATTACGAGCCAGCTATGTTTATGACACTGTTGGACACTGTCTAATGCAGTCTAAGGTGACCTCACTGATGTCTCACACCATGGTCCGCTATGCCCCGACCATGTACAGTAACATGTTGCCAAAGCTGCTCCACAGAAAATATCGATGGTGTGATAACACCATATAGGAGAAGGAGCATGACTGTGAGTTGAAGGCCTTGTTGTGACTGATAGGATCACAGCAGATTGTCTAGCAGTAGAACTGTGTGCATAGACAATGATGCTCGCTGGCCAATGGTGGTCCTGCATAGAGATGGACTGCCTCTCTCATGTTGCAATTTACTGAGCACAATCAGGGCATGCAAAACCCTGCTGGTACTATGGCACTGCTGCAGTGCCATAGAGGCCACAGTTTCTATTGACCATGCCACAGTTAGCAGATTATCATTTTGCAACCAATGTACAGGAATCTACTGCACTGGAGTGCAGGTTCACCACTACTTTGATGATCTGCATTGGAGGGACACAGAGGAGCTTTGATGGAGGGACACCGAGGTGCTGAGACAGCCAGTGTATCCTTACAGTAAGTGTGACTATCCTCCATATACCTGAGCATTCCTATGGAAATTAGAGATGTATCTGTGTCCCATATATATATCAGATAGATGTGTTTTGAAACCATTTACTAAGTGTTGTGACAATTAGCTCATGGGGATAATTAATTGGATGTGGTTACTGCTGTCCTTATAAATGTATGTTCAATTACTATGCTGTTCAACATATAACAACATCATTTCACACAGCCACCTGTCCTCGTGCATCACTGATGCCTGTAGACCCTAGGCCATAGATGACTGTTCACGTCATATTTTTCCATTATAGTACCACAGTATTGCCTGCTGCATTATTATACGTCAGAATAAAAACTTATGCATAACTGTTTTAATTAATTATTCCTAATAAAGTGAATATGCTTAATACAGTCACATTTATTTAAGCCAAAAGGAATGCCTGTCCAACTGCGTACACATATGTTTTCAGTTATGTGTTGATAGCTGTTATTTCTTTACCATAAAATTTCCAAAACGTGTTTGCAGTTTCTGTATTCATCTGCTGTCTGCAGGAATTCAAATAAACACCTGGAGTACCTGTTTGTTAAAATAAAACTCACTTGGCCTGTAAGGAAACCAGCCAGCATACCTACATTTTGGCATTCTGTGGGTTCCAATCCACATAGGGGAAACATATCTGAAATTGTTCTCTTGGTTTATTTCACGCATAGCATTTCTTTACAGAAGCATATTCCACTAATTGATATTAATATTTATGTTGTGGATGGTTACAAATAAATGAGCTAGCCACTGAATTCCTATGAATATGCTCTTAATCCATAACATCAACTTTTTAACAGGAGGGTTAGTAAAAAAGTAGTTGTTTAACAGAAATGCATGCTGGCTATTAGCTTGGCCTGTAAGGAAACTAACAAGCAATATATATATATATATATATATATATATATATATATATATATATATATATATATATATGAGTATATATGAGTACCACACAGCTGAATATGAATAAAAACTTTTAATTGATGAGTGGTTTCACATCCAGGTAGACACTTCCTCAGATCATACAAAAGATACAAAAATCAAAACATTTAAATAACAAACACTAGATACAAAGTAACCAATACTATCATCTGATAAAACCACTTGATTTTAAATGTGGTTTCAAGGAAAACGCTTCATTGACCCCCCCCCATCTAATTGTAATAAAATAATCCATTTGAATTCTGCTTGTTCAACCCTGTTCTTAACATCTCTCACTCTCTGGTCATCAAAAATGATCTGCATGACCATAAAGGTGAATAAGCGTGTAGAACCACATAAAGTAATATACCTAGCTAGCGCATTCCTCTTATCAGATTTCCTGATACTATAGATGTGTTCTTGTACCTGCTCTCTTAATGAGTGGTCCAAACAAACTGTAAACCCTAGTCTTAGGTTTCTTTTTAAAACAATAAATCTTTAAAATATATACTTAGTTCATAGGTTCAAAGGTTCATAGGTAGGTATTAGACTATTGGCCCTAGGGCCTATACAAGCCTAGCCAAAATGTACCCTGGCTTTTGCCACCCAAGAAAATTATTTTCTTGTGCCACTGTCGAGCAGAGCCACAGAAATGATCCCCGGAGTAAATTTCCTATTTTCCATCCAGTCATCAAGATTTTTCTTGAAGAGTGCTAATGAGGAGCTTTGTTTGATATAGATAGGTAGTTTGTTCCAGAGGATGGGAAGTCTCTGGGACAGGAATCTATCCCTCCAGCATGTTTTGTTTATTGTGGTGACAAGGTTTAGGTACCTAGAGTTGTAGCTTGGATGGACCAGGATTTCTTTAAGTGGAGCATGTCCAACAGCTCTGAGTTTGACATAGCTTTGTATGTTAGGCAGAGATCGGCGGAGTAAAGCTGGAGTTTTTTGAGGCGGTTTGCGTAGGGCATCTGTTTGAGGCCAGTAATCCTCTTTGTGACATATTTCTGCGGCCTTTCCAGTTGTTGTAGATGTCTTGTGAGGTACATACCAAAAGGGGCATTGTACTCTATAATGGTCTAATGAATGATGAGTAAAGGGGAACAATTACCTCTTTTTTTCTGGATGAGAAACCTTTTGTGATGAGGTGTGCCATGTAGAAGGATTTCCTGACTACAGCGGTGATGTGATTATCAAAGGAGAGACTACTGTCCACCTGTGTCACAAGGTCTCTTATCACACTTTCAGTGTTAAGTAGACTACCGCCTATGTGGTAGTTCATGGGTACAGAGTTTTTACCAAAAGGGATGACAATGCACTTTTTGGCATTGAGCTTGCAGCCATGGCAGGCATCTGTCTCAGTGAGGACCTTTTGTAGGATGTCCACATCATTAGGAGTTTTGGTTATGACTCCTAGTTTGCAGTCAGCTGTGAATTTCATTAGCCAAAGTCATTTTGTGTTAGCCTGTACTTCAGATAAGTAGTTACCAAACAGGAGAGGACCCAGGACTGAACCATGTGGTACTCCACTTGTCACTGGTCTGAAGTCGGATTTGGAATCTGCTACTTTCACAGTGTGGGTTCTGTCAATGAGCCAGTTGGCAACCCATCTTGTGCCATAGGGATTTATACCCAGTTTAGTGAGTTTATCTATAATTCCAGAGTGGGGGATGGTGTGGAAAGCCTTGGTGAGATCTAGATAGGCTGTGTGAACCACCTTACCCTCATCTAAGGCTTTGGTGACTGCTTCAAAGAAGTCTATCAGGTTTAGGAGACATGATCTGCCTTTTACAAACTCGAACTGGGTGGGGTCCAGAGTTTGGAGATTACCAATGTCTTTGTTTATACGTTCCATGATGATACATTCCATGGCCTTGCAGACCAGGCTCATCAGGCTAATGGGACGGCAGTTCCCGGGATCCATGGTGGATCCCCCTTTGTGGAGTGGGATAACCGGTGATGTGTGCCATTCAGTGGGCACAAAGCCTGAGGTGAGGCTATGATTGAACATGGTACTTAGGTGGGGTGCCAGTTCGTTCTGTAGTTCATGTAGAACACTGCCTGGGATGTTCTCAGGTCCCATGGATGCTGCGTTCTTGGCTTTGGAGAGTGCGGGTTTTTACCTGTGCAGCCATAATTACAGGAACTTTGCATTCTTCTGGTATACAGATGGGCTCTTTAGGGGGTGAGAGGGGGGTAAAGTTAGCACTGAACATATCTTCCAGGATGTTGACAATATCAGTTGGTTCTGTATATTTAGTGCCATTGTGTTGTAACTCAGAGCAGATCTGATTGTTGCCATTGAGATTCTTTTGACATAGCTATAGAATGCATTGTGGTTGTCTTTAGAAACAGTGGCGATTTTGCTTTTGTAAATAGCTTTGGAGGATTTTTTGAGGGATCTCAGCTTCTTACTGAGGCTGACCAGGGAGTTCCTCCAATCATGGGATTTTACTCTTTTTTGAAGCAGTTTCTTTCTTCTGTTGTAGAGTTTGTTTATGGTAGGGGACCACCAGATTGGTTTTCTTTTTTTGGAGGATAGCATCTTGGCTCTGTTAGGGATAGCACAATCCATGCACTCATGTAAGTGCTTATAAAGTGCATTTGTGTATTATTCAGCAGTCGTACCTTTATTGTCTATCTGCATGGGTGTCATGAAGTTTGCCACTTCTTCCTTAAGAAGCATGAAGTTGGCTTCGGAGAAATTTTTTATGGCGGTTTTGCTAATGGGGGGTGGGGTTGGGGGCGGGATGTGGATGTCTAGGATGATTAGCTTTTGGTTGGATCTGACTGACGAGGAATTGACCTCTGGTGTGGAACACTGGTCATCCATGTTGGTAATGACCAGGTCTAGGATATTGCTGCCCCTGGTGGGGGTGGGGATAAGTTGATCCAAGGCATTGGAATTTATGAATTACAGAAAATGTTGAGCAAAAGAGTTGGTACATGTGTAGTTTTTCGAGTTAATTGTGGGGTAGTTGAAATCGCCCATTATTAGGGTGTTAGGTTTTTCTCTAATATTTTCCAGTGTACCAATAAATGAGGAGTGGGAATCCTGAGGCATGGTGGGGGATCTGTAGCAAGGTACAGTTGGATTGCGGTCTTGTCCAGAGTTAGTTGCATTATGCTGAGCAACTACCCTGGAGGTGTGGATATCCTTAATGAATATGGACACGCTCCACCTTTAGTGTTTCAGTCCAGGTTAGGTGACCGAAAGGTGTGGTATGAATTATAGCCTGGTAATGCAGGGGTGCTCTCAGAAGCCTTCAACCAGGTCTCTGTCACTGCACCAATGTTGATATTCTCCATTTTAAGGAGTGCCTCAAGTGAGTGCATTTTGAAGTTTAGACTTCTAGCATTGAGTAGCATTACCGTCAGATTTTGCTTGCTTGTACCTGTTACTGTGGTGAATTTGTCATTTGAACCTTGCCTAAAAAAGGCATTATAGGGGTGGCAAGAGCCTTAGCCAGTATCCGGAATCCCAAGGCGACAGTGCAGGCCATCTTTAGCAAAGCATCGTGGTCTGTCGATCATGTCATCCCAGGCAGACAGATACTGGATCCCCTTAGAATGACACCAGAAGCTTAGCCAATTGTTGAAGTCAATCATTTTGTCCTTGTACTGTGGTATCATTCTCGGTGATGGCAGGATGCTACTCAGGGCTAGAGTCATATCTGCCTGGGCTACAAGATTGGAGAGCTCTTCCATGTCTCTTTTCATGTAGTCCAGGGAGGTACATCTCAGGTCATTCACACCAACATGGACAATGACAAAGTCATATTTGTACTTGTTGTGGAGTGACCTGAGTGCATGCATTATGTGGTGGATCCTGGCACCTGACAGGCAGCTGACAGTAACTTTCGCCTTGTTTAGCCTGGTGAGTGGAACATCAGTGTACCTGACTATAGAGTCACCTATGACTAGAGTGTTGGGTATGTTGATATGCCTTATGGGCTGTGGTTGGGTGGCACACTGAGTTTGTGGGCTATATCAGTTGGGTGGTTTTGGAGGGTGGAGGCTGCTTGCATTTCTCCTTTGGACATCTCTGTTGCTTGGGCAGATTTTTATTGAGAGCCTCCATGAATGTAGGTGTGTGTTTTGTGTTTCTATGTGTGTGTTTTGGTGGTGTAGGTTTGAAGGGACTATGTGATGAGTGTGGTGTGGTGCAAATGTTTAACCTCTCCTCTTGACTGTCTAGTCCAGTCTTGGGCGAAGAGAGATTTGCTTCCAGTTTGGCTATATAAGTGCATCTCTCACAGGTTGTAGTGCTGGGTGGTAGGATAAGGTTGTCTATGTACATGAGGCAATTGCTGCATTGCCCTAAAATGCCCAGATTCATCAGGTAGACAGAAGAAAACACTGGGAGCTGACCCATAGACATGCCTGGATAGGTGCTTATGTATTAAGTACTAAAAACTGTTTTCCTCTAGACAAGGGAGGAAAGTTAAGTGCTGTAGTAATTTAGTGCTTAGAATGACTTCTGAACAAGTGCTGAGCTCAAAGAAACAGATTTGAGTGCTAAAACTAAAAAACTGGCTAGTTCTAAGGGAAAAATTGAAGAGCAGAATTTATGGCGCCAGGAATATTTTAACCCTAGCTAAGCGGCGATGCATAAAGTGTATTTTTTATTTATTTTTTTTAATGGAACAGTAGCAAATGAGCCAACTGATTTAAACAAATTAACCAATTGACCAATAAAGAGCTAAAAACTGAGCCCCGTTCCAGCAGTCTTCGATCATACAAGTTCTAACTGCACACTCCTGCCACTAGGGTGCAGGGGAACCTTCTCCAGAAAAAGATGGCCTGGATTATTGCTCAAGTTATACAAACAAAGCTAGATTCAGCAGGTCTGAATCTAGTCTTGTGCTAAAGCAAACAAGACATACCAATTTCAGAAAGAAACAGTTCAAATAAGCATACACAATAAGCCTTTAACCAGAAACTCCCAGCTCAGAAGGACAGAATTTTCCCTCTCCTCCCACAAGAGTGCAGACCACACCTTCTTAATGTAAAATAACTGGCCCTAAGCCCAAGTGCTTAAACCAGAACTAATACACTTTTATCTTTACAAGATACAAGTTACAAGAGAAGAGTGCATGGGACTTATAAGATTTCTAGAGTACAATGGCAAGGCACAAATAGATGTGGATGCTGTACTATTTGTTCTTACATTGACAGCACCAATCATCACATCACTGTTAAAGAGTTCAGATGTAATGTGTATGCTGATAGTAATAGCAACTGGTTTATTTAGTTAAGTGCAGTGCCTGCTTGTAGAACAGCAGAGGGAGAGGGGTATGTTAATTACTTTTTATGTTTTATGAAATAAAATGCATCTGAGCCTTGTTACAGGCCTGTACTTTTCATATTAACATGTATATTTCTTAGGATGCAGGCATACCCATCCTGTATCAGTAAGATAAGTGAAATTATCAAACTATCGCTGTACTTACGACTGTGATTGAAATCCAAAAATGTTGAACTGTCATGTAACATTAAGCCATTGTTTCAGCAGATAATTTTTGAACTGTAATCCACAACCTAAATAACAGTTAGGTTGCTACATCTGACACATATAGTAAGGTGGATGGTTGGTGTGCAAACTTTAGTGCTTTGACTGTTGCTTATCATGCATGTTTTGGCAGAGTTGTATGTGTGGCTGTGTCTTCCACTGACTGATTTGTTGTGCATAGCCTGCCTATTCATAGACTGAATGGGTGTCGGTGTTTGTAAGACTGTGTGTCATACCCTTTAGTTTTGCATTGGTATTGCATCTGTTTACAACACTTTGGTTGTTTTTGTTAAAACAAAGTGATAGCCTAGGATTGCTGACACTTGTGCAGGCAGACATTTCTCAGCACAGTTCATAATCAGCAAGCTTCATCTGAATGTTTGCATTTTGCAGGCTATTGATTGGTACTAATTTTAGGTAGATAATGCATACAGTTGTACACATTCAGTACTGTAGTACAACATATATTACATTATCATATGTCACTGGCTGTGGTGATTGTATATATAAAATATTTGTTAATGGTGTATTCATTATATTGATGTGTGTTCAGCCAATGGACATGTCATTCCCCACGTGTTTTGGATGACAGTTGTCATGATGTCCCACTGACATGGTGTGGTGTTATGTGCCATACATTGGCAATAATGATACCATATGGGATCATATACAGGTATATCATGTTTATGTACAGTCTGCCTTTTCTGACCTCATCAAACAGTACTAGAGCATTAATCTTTATTCAGCAACAGTACATTAAGCCATACTTGCTGTAGCTTACATTTTCACATCCATTACTTATTCACATAAGTTCACCTCTTCCAAAAATAGTTCTACATATTAAGTGATTGTACATGTCTGTACATAGTCAGATACATACTGACATGCAATTGGCATGGAATTGAAGAGAATGTGCCACAGGAAATGCTATAGAACTTCCTATAGAATGCCCGCAGGAAACAGAAAACAAGGGATGTGCCTCAGTATGGAAGAAAATGAGTTAAGAGAAGAGTTGCTTGATTTAATAGACAAAGACAGATATATCAAGATCAATGAGAGAAATAGACTGCAGAAGGTTAATAAAACCCCAAAAGTCAGAAGCTTGATAAAACAAATGAACATAGTAATTAGGACTGTCCATAGAGATCCATGCGATATAACAGAAGCAAACAGAATGTATTACTGTGCTGCTAAATTAATAACTAATAAAGTTCTACCACAGGAGCACAGGGTAACGAGGGAAAAGAGGGGGCGAAAGCGAATACCATCATGGAAATATTGAACAGAGAAAACTATAAAGCAGCTAAGACAAGAAGTGTCATTATTAGAAGATTATAGAAGAGGGAATAGATCAACAAAAATACTAAGAAAGATAGATGCAATAAAAGCAATGTGCAGTATTAGAACAGACCAGGATCTATTATGCACTATTGGAGATAAACTAAAAATTTCAAAACAGGCGGAAAGTCTTAGAAGATGTGAAGATAAATATAAGGGAAAAGCACAAAATAAGCAATTTATTGATGACCAAAAAAAGTTTTATAGCGAATTGGGAAATAACTTAAAAGGAACTGAAAGACCACCAAAAAAGATGAAATAGATACATTTTGGAGAAGTATCTATGAAGATCCTGTGGAACATAACAAAGATGCTAAATGGATAGAAGAAGTAAAAGAAAGAATAAGAAGTTTAAGAGTACAGGATATGAAATGGGATGAAATAACAGCCAAAGTGATTGAAACAAAGTTGAGAAAAGCCTCTCACTGGAAAACCCCAGGCCCAGATGCAGTACCTAACTTTTGGCTTAAAGTATTAACTTCTTTGCATGAGGATTTAGCCATGAGTAAGAACTATTTATATGCAAACCCTGAACACACACTGCACTAGTTAACAACAGGAAAAACAATCCTCTTACTTAAGCGTGAACCTGCAAACTACCCTAAAAATTATAGACCAATAACTTATACACAGGAATTGATGCCGACAGAGTTTATAGTCATTTAGAAGAAAACTCAATTATGGCGGTAGAAAGTCATATGGAACAAAGGATCATCTGATGTTAAACAAAGCTATAGTGGAGAACTGTAAGATGGGGAAGAATCTAAGTATGACATAGATTGACTACAAAAAAGCATTTGATAGTATCCCACATTCATGGATAAAAAAGTGCATAAAAATACATTACAGTAACCATGAAACAGTGGCAGACCACTTTGCAATTAAGCCATGATAAAGGACAGATTATTATCCCAGGGATAAAAATTCAAAGGGGGATATTCCAGGGTGACTCTTTATCATCATTGCTATTCTGCCTTGTCATTAATCCATTAAGCTGTTTACTTAACAGCTTAGGCCATGGCTACAGTCTGGCTCCTAGAAAACAACAAAGCCTAATGACTTCTCATCTTCTCTGTCAATGATTTAAAACTGTATAGCTCATCGGATGAGGATCTGAAAGCACAGTTGCAGGTTGTCAAAACTTTTTCAGATGATATTGGAATGTCATTTGGTCTTGATAAATGTGCAAAAGCAACCTTTAAAAAGGAAAACTGTAGCACCAGGAAAACATCAGTTTGGGACAAGAATGTGATATAAAAGAACTTGAACAAGAGGGAGTGTATAAATACTTGGGAATTGATGAAGGATCAGCAATAAAACATGAACAAATATCAATAAAACTCAGTGCGGTGTACTTCAGAAGACTTAAATTAATCCTGAAAACAGCACTGACATCTAGGAACAAGATCCAAGCTATAAATCAATTTGCTCTTCCTGTCCTAACTTATAGTTTTGGAGTGATTGACTGGCCCCAAAAAGTGTTGGATAGACTGAATATTAAAACAAGAAGGATGCTTCATGCTCACCAAATGATTTATAAAAATCAGTCACCAGGATTCAGCAAGCACTGCACGGTGTGCAGGAATAGTGCAAGAGCTGCTGCATGCTATATGACTGACGAGCGATCCAGGAATGAGCTGCCGGGATATGCACGAGCACTCCTGCAAAATTCCTGCACGGACACGGCTCCTGTATGCTAATTACCCCATTTGCAGGTGAAAACCATAAAAATGAGGTGAATTAGCGATCCAGGACGCAGGCAGGCAATCTGTGCAGGAATAGTGTAACATGTAGAAATGTATTTAGCTACTAACAGAATACATTTCTGCAAATTACAAAATGGAGGCATGACAGCCCCAAATAAAGCATGTATTCAATGTAGTAGGCATGCCAATGGCCATTGGCATGGTAAATAGTTGCAAAATTATAAAAAAATAACTTTTATTTTTTTGGGCTGATTTCGGCCGTTTAAGTGTAGGGCAGCTGTGCACAAACGGGATTGGGCTGAAAATAAGATAACAAGTTGGAAATATGCTTTTAAACCAAAATCAGCATTCTGCCATAATAGTCAATGGCATGCATAAGACAACAATACCATGGAATAGTGGTTGCTAAGGGGGAAGGCTGAGTGTCAGTTTTGTAACCTTGCATTAGCAGATAGTTTTATGCAAATGAGGGGGATCGATACTGAATCACAGATTTCCCCTCAGTGTTAGCTTGCACCCAACCATGTAGGTACAGCAACACCATGGTATAAGCATAAGAGGTAGATGACCTCATAAGGGGGAGTTGTCATGCATGCTGTAAGATTAATGGAGCTCTGTGGCCTGTGTTTGCCCTTAGCTAAGCACAGCTAAGGAAGGGGTGTGTGTCTGAGGCTGCCTAGCAGTGTTTACATTGCCTAAACGGGTGTGCGTGCCACGCACTGGGCTTTAAACAAACAAAGAAAAACCAGGAAATAGCAGCTGTGTTCACATCTGAACACTGGGTATGCATGGCAAGCCTCGGGGCTTAAACGAGAAGGCAATGGGAAGGGAAAACAGCAGTAGGAAGACAATCAAGGAGAACTAGCATAGCTGACAGGAGAAATGTATCAGAATCAGCCAATTATACAGGCAGCAGCCCAGTCCAGCCCAGCACACTACTGTAAACTATGCAAACACCTTTCACTCTGTTTTTTCCCACAAACTCCACACCACCTGTGTACACAGACAGGGAAATCTTTCCTGACAAAACTAACAAAATGATAGGGGCTGCTGTCACTCTCATACATCAATATGTGGAAGAAGCTGAGGATGGTGAGGAGGAGAATGCTGATGACCAACCCACAGTGAGGAGAAGGAGAAGAGTGTACAGACCCAGGGTAACTTACCAGGGGCTACATGAGCTGGAGATAGTGGAACGCTATAGGGTGGACAGAGACTGTGCAGGCCACGTCTCACACACAGAACCAACAGAGAGGTACCCATCCCAGTGGATACCAAGGTATGTGTAGGCTTAAGAATACTAGCCAGAGATACCTTCCAAAGGCCAACTGGGGATATCATGGGGATCTCACAGGCATCAGCATCCAGGGTACTCCACCAGTTCCTGGATGCCATGTCAGCACATGTCGGTGAGAACATATATTTCTTCAACACCCGTGAGGCTTTGACCAGCAATATGCGTCTCTTCCACCAAATAGCAGAATACCCTGAGATAGTGGGTGCTATAGACTGCACGCAAATACACATCAAAGCAGCACCCAATGAGCGGGGTAGGGTCTACATAAACCACAAAGGCTTCCCCTCCAACAACTGCCAGGTTGTGTGCGATGCCCAGGCATTATCATGAATGTGTGTGCTGGCAGCTCTGGAAGCTATCACTACTCCCACATCTGGCATATGACACAGCTGTAGCAGAGATTTGCCATTGGGGACATCCCATATGGCCACCTAGTTGGGGATGCTGGTTACGCACTGGAGCCGTGGCTGATGACACCCATCAGAAATGCACACACACCCAAACAAGAACTCCATAATGAGGCACACGCACAAACCAGAATCATAATAGAGCGTGTGTTTGGGATGCTCAAGCCATGGTTCCGGTGCCTAGACATATCCGGTGGAACCTTGCAGTACTCTCCAGCTACACGTACACAAATTTTCATTGTAAGTGCCATGCTACACAATATGATCCTGCGGAAACAGTTGCAGCAGGAGCAGCATGGGGCAGGACCACACAGTCCTCGACCCTTGCCAAGGCAAGCACAGGCACAGAGTGACTCAGAGGAAGAACAACCTGAGCCTGCCCATGTAGGCAGAAGGAGGCGTGCCCCGTATGCCCAGCCTTTGGCAAAGAGGCAACGCATAGCACATACACTGACATGGTAGGAACCCAGGGAATGACAACTCTCTCTGACTCACACATACAGTAAAAGGGATGCCAAAAATGACACTACCCACACCTTACCATATATAGGGAGTGTACTATGTGCTAGTTGTATCTATGGTATAGATATGAGCATGAAAGGGAATGGGGTGGCTGAATGGGATGGCAACAGATAGTGGACACCTATATGGGCAGCATGAAATCCATAACAAATACTGGTGCCAACAAAGTAGGCAGTACTAGACAAGGTGACAAATCCCACTGCAGTACATGTGGTGGCCCAAATGTGTGTCCATAGGACACACACATGCATGTCAGTGAGGTTCATATACCCAACAACAGCCTCAGCCAGCAGGACAAGTGTAGATGACCATAAAGAAAGGCTGTGCTAAGACCTCTAATTAATGGCAATGGAGAACAACCCCCTCCAGACCTACACAGGCAGACTACAACAGGTCAGGCAATTGTATGTTAGTTCTGCAGGGTAAGAAGTTTGAAACCAAAATGTAGGTCAATAAAACCTAAGATCTGTACTCTACTGATATGCCTCTAGTCTGCATGATAGGTCAGAATATAAAGTGAAATGGAAGACCACAGAGTACCTGAAATACTAGTACCATTATAGCAAATGTTTACAGTTGTCAAGTGTGCCCCCCCCCCCCACAATCCTATGTAGAAATGCAGTAACATGTATGAGTGGGGTTAATAACAGTGGAGTACAGATTACATGAGCTGGCCCAATTTACAGGATAGATTGTTGCATGTGTACAATATGCAGGGCTCTGTGTGTTATCTTGTTATGGGTTGTATATTGTGTGGAACTGGTCAGCATGTAGGCATGGAGGGTTGTGCCCCAGTGGCCTAGGGCCAGTACTGTCGATGACAGGTCCATGTTCTGACATCTGCAGTGCCAACCACAATGCATCCCAGCAAGACCCAATTCAGCAGTCATCCATACTCATTGTTCAGATGTCAATATCTGTCACCATCTGAAAGATGGACATGCCATGAATGTGGGTCAAAACATACACACAGTACACAGGTGGCAGTACCCTATACAGAGTACATAAAATGTAACTGTCAACTGCACACTCCTTTGGAATTGTACATACAGGTTAGCAGCATATTAGTTGTCCATGTAGTATGGAATACTGATGTAGTCTGGCCAATCACTGGCAGACCACAAAAGGCACAGTTATGATGTAATGAGAGACTGCCTATGTCCCCGCACAAGGCAGTATAAGTGGAATGTCCCAGGTATATCTGTGAGTCAGCTGCAAGAAGCTTCCATATCATACATGCGCTCAGCTCACCCCACCATCATCCACAGGTTTATCGCAGGTCATATCCCTACTGTTGGGAATGAGTAGAGTATGACTCACACTTCTGTATGGGAATACTCATAGAATGCACTATGCTGAAGAGGTGTCCCATGCAGGTGTGTCCCTAGCTGTAAGCAGCACCCTGCCAGCATCCAGAACAATGGATTAATATGGACAGGAACTATTGCCATTAACATCTCGCACACTTACCCTGTCACCCCAGGGGAATCCAGTGGCATGCAGCCTGGGACTGTAGGAGTGACAGAATGCACTGGCCTGCTACAGATGGCCTGCATCACTACCAAATGCCCTACAGACCTCTGTCAAAGGCCTGTGCCTCACCCGTACTGCCAGTGTATATTATCTCATGGGGTCCCAACTAACAACATAACACAGTCCACAGAACACAAATGCAAGGCCATGTTGACAAATTCCAGTAGCATGCCCACCATGTCCTACTGCATGAACTGTGGACCAACCCCTAAATAATGCTGCGATGAAGGGACGACTATAGGGATACTTCGCAGATATCACTCGCTTAATGTTAGGAAGAGGACAGAATAACAGAGTGAGGGGGTGTAGAAGCATGGACTCCACGAGGTGTATGAAGTCTGAAACTCTGATGTGTGCCCATACTACCCCTGCTTGCAAACCTCGTAATGGGTGGCTACAAACCTGCTCATAAACCACAATGTGAAGGGGAACTGACCAGACATATGAACCCTGCCTCTGGGTAACCTGGTTGAATCTGTACAGCTGAGAGGTATGGCCACAGCAGGATATGGCCATTCTGTTATGTCGATAGATGTACAAGCAGGAGATTCTCAGCCACCACAGTACCAAGGTGCTGGACCATTTACACAGATCCATCAGCAAGTGTCTGCAGCTACCCCTCCAGAATGGCATGAGTGTGCAAGAATATGTAGGCTGCAGACCACAATACTGGACACAGCTTCATTCATCTTGTATTTCCCAGGACATAACTGTCAGCAAATAAGTATATCTGTCAGTAGTTGATGACATAATACATCACAGTATAAAACAGTACATGTCTGAATATCTCTGCTAACACCAACCATGTAACACAAGCAGCACAGACACAATAGTTACAGTATCCCACTATCTTTCGCCCATTGTGACTCCATATTGTCAACCTATCTACAGATATCCTGTAGAAACTGGTTGCTAGCTGTAGGTGTAGAACACAAAATCCTGCACTGCAGTCCAACCTACCTGGAATGGATTCATACACTCAGTACAGAAGGTCATACTGGGCATGCTCCTACAGTTAGAGAAATGAAGCCCAAGTCTGACAACAACAGTGGACTATACATATCTGTCAGTCGCAGATGTCTGTGCACACACACCACATTGCACACCATTCATGCTTTGCACACACATTAGATAGGAATACTCACACATATCCAAGGCCAACACACTATAATAGGTCAAACATACATACAGACAGATGTGGGGAAGAGAGAGGTAGACAGTGACAAAAAGATTGCCATCATGAGGCCTGTCCCACCCACCACACATCCAATTGGCTAATATCACATTATGTGCTGATGTCAATCACTGTAGCCATTTGATTTTGGTAGCCCTCAACCCTATAGTGTCTGTGGTGCTTGTGATAACTGTGTAACATGATAATACAAATCAGTATTCATCTAGCATTTGTATACCCAGTCCTGTCAAATGTAAAGTTGTGTGTGACTGAGTGTTGTGTGTGTTTCCAGAGGAATGGTTTATGGCACATTCATACACACACTGCACTTCCCATAGCCCATGTTAGCACTCATGCTGATGTCAGTCACCTTGAAATAACCCTCTGGCCAATTCTCAGTCCTGTAATCTCAGTTGCATGTGCGATAACTGTGTAATGTTATTGTGTAACATGATAGGTAGGAGTTCTAATCCCATGTTTGGCAAGTGTGTGTGTATGTGTGTGTGTGTGTGTGTGTGTGTGTGTGTGTGTGTGTGTGTGTGTGTGTGTGTGTGTGTGTGTGTGTGTGTGTATAGAGAGAGATTAATGATTTTGAGGCCATTCACAGTCACTGCACCTCCCATTGCCCTACTTTAGCAAGCCTGCTGATGTCAGTCACCTTGAAATACCCCTTTGGAGAAAGCCAGCCCTATAAGCTCCATGGTGCTTGTGATAACTATGTAATGCTGTAATGTAGCATACTAGTTATGTAGGAATTCTAATCCAAGACATGGCAACAGTGAAACTGTGTGTATAGAAATTAATTATTTTGAGGCCACTCACAGTCACTACATCTCCCATTGCCCTACTTTAGCAAGCCTGCTGATGTCAGCCACCTTGAAATACCCTTGTGGACAAGGGCCAGCTGTATAAGCTCTGTGGCGTGTCCCCTAAATGTGGAACAATGTAATAGCAATAACTACCCAGGTATGGGTTTGAATCTCAGCTGTGGTAAGTGTTTATGTGTGTACCTTAAAGGTTTTAGTCCCATTTACACCCAGTACACATCTCAGAGCCTGACTTTAGCAGTCCTGCAGATATCATCCACCTTACAAGTACCTGTTGCCAAGCCTAAATCATGTCAGGTCAGTGGTGCATGTGGGAAATGCATAACATAATGGTCCTTAAAGATGGTTAGATAGAGGTTTGAACCTCACTCCTGGCAAATGTAAATGTGTGTTTAGGGTAAAATTATTTTTGGGATCTCTCACCCACTACATCACCCAATGCCAGTATTAACAAGGGCTGGTGATGTTCCTCACCTTAGAAGTACCTTGGGATAACATCCATTCTATAAGTTCCATGATATGTGTGATAAATGCAGTACACTGTAGTAGCAATACATAGCTAGGTAGAGGTCTGAATCTCAGTACTGGCAAGTGTGTGTCTGTCATCAATATCTTGTGTGGAGGTTGGTGTGATTGTGTAATACCAGGATGCATTGTGGGGTGGGTTTTGCTAAATTATTATATTGAGGACCTAGTATATGTCACAATGTCCACCTTATAAGGACAACAGATGCCAAACACTAGAGAGGCTGGTGTAGATAATCCATAGCCCTACATGTGACATTATGGATAGGTGAACAATATAGGTAACCCTTGTATTACTCAGAGAACAGTCTCCACCCATGTCTTATACACAAACACACTTGGCTAGGCAACAACCACTATATTTGTAGTTCTCTGCATATTGCCTCACAGATAGTAACCACGGTGTGATTGCAGTGGACTACATGCCTGTTGACCACAACAGTGCCACTGACATCAGAAAGTACTGTGATGTGTAACATCTCCTGACTGAGTGTGTGTTATTCAGCAAGTAAAAGGACATGGCACCCTGTTTCATCCCTACAGTAGACAAATAAATGCTTACATTGGCCCTTTCACTTTGTTCCCCACTGGACACCTGCAGCAACTTTAGAGTCTGCAAATGTAACTCACAAATGGAACACCATGCCTTATACACATGCACTGTATGGACAAATGCCACTAACTCCACTGAATACCTGTATCATGCTGTCAATGTAGGTGCAAGCATGACCTCAGTTCCATAGCCAAGTCTCCCCAAATGAGGTCAGGAATGCTACATCAGAAGATAAAAATCTGTACACACAACATGCTCCAGAGACCTCAAGTACACTTCCACATGTCAAAGAACATGCATGTGGGACATGTACAGAACCCAGATACTGTCCATGTTATGGAATATAGATCACATACATTGGAAGCAGTGCACATCACTGGCCACCCACAATAGTAACCCAGATGAGTGGATGATGAATACAATACCCACCTGTGGGGACAACTCCAGGGACTACACCCCTGAGCCACACTGGAGACCATTGTCATGTGGCCTGATGCCAATGTATTCCCTTTGCTTAGCCTTGTACAGCCGTCAGGCCCATTCACCTACTACACACCCGTGAAGCAATGAACCTATGCATCTCAGTACTGGGAAGTGTGTGTGTGTGTGTGTGTGTGTGTGTGTGTGTGTGTGTGTGTGTGTGTGTGTGTGTGTGTGTGTGTGTGTGTGTGTGTGTGTGTGTGTGTGTGTGTGTGTGTGTGTGTGTGTGTGTGTGTGGAGATTAATGATTTTGAAGCCATTCACAATCACTACACCTCCCATTGCCCTACTTTAGCACAACTGCTTATGTCATTCACCTTGAAATAACCCTTTGGCCATGTATCGACCATATAAAGTTTATGGTGCTTGTGGTAACTGCGTAATACTGTAGTGTAACAAACTAGTTAAGGAGGGGTTCTAATCTTGATCCTGCCAACTGTGGTAATGTGTATGTTTCCCTGAGAGAGACTGTGTGTGTGTGTGTGTGTGTGTGTGTGTGTGTGTGTGTCTCTATCTCTGTTAACACCCACTTTTGTGGACATTCACATGTACTACACTTCATTTATCCATCCTTTAGCACTGTTGCTGATGTCACTCACCTTCAAAGATATCTTTGTACAGCTCTTCAACATGTAAGCTCCATGGTGCATGCAATAACTGCATAGCACTGTAATAGCAATACATAATCAGGCAGGGGTTTGAAACTCAATATTGGTAAGTGTGTGTTTGTGCATGTGTCATTAGTATCCTGTTGGGGGGTGGTTGTGTACTGGCAGGATCCATTACAGTGTGGGTTTTGCTACATCATTATATTGAGGACCTATATGTCCCATTGTCCACATTACAAGGCCAAAAGTTTTTAAACACTGTAGAGGTTGTTGTAGACAATCCTCAGCCATGAATGTGTACATCCATGTGCAATTACTATGTGACAGTATGGATTAGTAAACAATACAGGCAACTGTTATAATACCCAGATACCACTCTCCACCCATGGATCATACACAAACACACATGGCTCTTACTCTCTTAAACCCTTCCTTTCTTATGTTGTCTCTGTCTCTCTCTCTCGCTCTCACTCTCCCTCCCTCTCTGATGGATGTGGAAAAGTACATCTGTTTTGTATAGGCAGCAGCTTGAGTTTTGTAAGGAATGCTCATGATCAGCTGATGGCCTGTGCACAAATTGCAGCCCCCCACTTGCTAATTGCATGTGGAACAGCTGTGGTATCATTCCTATAGCCTTTTGCATGGAAAGACACTCATAATTAAGCACTTTGTGTGGGTGTTGGCCCTTTTCCTTCACTGTGAGCAGGACTTCATGTGGATGTTTGACAAACAGCATCAGGGAGGGTAGTTGGAAATACCTCTTACAACATACACTGTGGAGACAGGCCAAAGAACAGGAGGGGATTTTCCAGACATGGGGACAGAATGTAAGTACTGCTATTCTACATTTGAAGTAATGCTGGTTTAACAGGGTTTGTGTGAATATGGCTGTTCTACATGATTTAAAGTCTGGCATGACAGTGTTATGTAGTTGAGGAAACTCTCACCTGTAGTGCTATCTGCAGACTGTCCAGAGTTTGGAGTCTTACATGTGTTGTGTTACTCACACATTTCCTATCTTTATATATACAGTAGCATACTCTGATTGCAGTTAGTACATGGTGACATCCATGTGAGTTACTGACGTCGTATCCCTCAGAAGAGATATGTCACAAAAAATCGTGTTACACCAGGAAATTTCTCAGTTTATCACAGCAATATGTCAATACTGGCCCTGTGTTTGTGCCTCCGTCTCCCAAGTCTGTCACCTTTATCCATATGTCATGCAGTAAGA
>NC_056726.1:727427343-727432343 GCF_019279795.1 Protopterus annectens
TTTAATTGCTAGGTATGTGTTAAAGTTTGGATGCCAGTCTATGGATGTCTCATCACGTTTATCCAGTTTTACTTGTGTGGTTGAGAAATGAAAAAAAACACAACAAAAAGAAAATTGTCAAAAAGTACAGTCAACAAGTGTACGCTCAATAATATGATTATGCAACATTTTTGAGGTTGGTCTGAATTTCGATCTTTGGCCATTTTGTTCTTGTTGCGTAACAGTTACAATGTTTTTATCAAGTTGAAAGTTCTTTACCGTGCGTCAAATGGATCCAAGATGACCTTTCGGCTATTTTGACTGCAGTAGGCGTGGCCAGCAGTACCTGGTATGGTCCTTCCCACTTCTGGCTTGCCCAATTCTTCCTCTTTGTTACCTTCACCCAGATCCAGGACCCCGGGGCTAGAATCGCTTCCAATGGTCTGGTCTGTTCTTTATCTGAAAAAGAGTTAAACTGCAAGAGAGATTTATTTGTTAACAGTTTCCTCATATAACTAGCTAGTGAACTATCAGCCTCCTGGTCTGCAGGCATGAGAGCTTTCCACTGAGGTACATAATATGCTCTCCCAAACACCATTTCAAAAGAAGTTAAACCCTTTGCATTTGGAACTGTTCGCATACTCAGCAGTGCCAGAGGCAGACAGTGCACCCAGTTCTTTTGGGTTTCATTGACTAACTTTCTAAGTTTGTTCTTGAGGACTCCATTGTGCCTCTCCACCAGTCCTGCAGACTGAGGGTGATAAGCACAATGGTTCTTAAGGGAAATCCCAAAGAAGTGTCCCAATTGCTGTATGGTCTGATTCACAAAATGTGTACCATTGTCACTATAGATCCTTTCCGGTATGCCAAATCTAGGAATAATCTCCTTTATGAGAGCTTTTGCCACTGTTGTTGCATCCGGGTTTTTAGTCGGAAAGGCTTCCACCCATTTGGAAAACATATCTACAATGACAAGGCAATACCTTTTGTTATCACATTTGTTCAATTCTATAAAATCCATACAAATAGTATGGAATGGATATGGCGGTGTAGGAAAACTTCCTTGTTTAGGTTTAAATGCCCCTTGTGCATGATGTTTGTTACAAATATGACATGCAAAATCTTTTTGTGTAATTTGTGAATCCATATGTTTGGAATATTTGGTTTACTAACTGTACCATCCCCCCTGTTGAGACATGGCACTGCCCATGGCTCAACAAAGCTGCATATCTAAACAAATTAGACGGCAAAATTGTTTTTTTCTCTTTGGAGATGTACAGCCCGTTTTCAAGGATTGCTCCTCGTTTTTTCCATTTTTGTTTCTCTGCTTTTGTAGTAAGTGTCTGCATTGTTTTTAACATTTCTAGGTCTAAAATTTCAGAGGGTTGTAATTCCTCATCTAAAAGTAAAGTTTCTGAGTCTGAAGCTGCTTGCTTCGCAGCTGCATCAGCTCTCGCATTACCTTTTGAAATTCTGTGCTGCTGTTTCATATGAGCTACGCATTTGCAAATAGCTACTTTAGTAGGCAACTGAATAGATTCTAAAAATTCTAAAATAAATTGCACATGATTAATTGGTTTACCACTAGATGTTATCATCCCTCTATTTTTCCACTGCTGTGCAAAAACATGTACAGTAGAAAAAGCATACTGACTGTCAGTATATATGTTTGCACATTTGTCTTTTGCTAAGGTACAAGCTCGTGTTAAGGCAATCAATTCTGCTGCTTGTGCAGACAAGTTATGTGGTAAGGATTGGGCTTCTAAGGTTTCAATGTCTGTAACTATTGCATAGCTCACTAGGTTTTTCCCTGTAGGGCCCCTTCTGCATGAGCCGTCGACGTAATATGTCACCTCGGCCTTATCCAAGGGAATATCCATGAGATCTTGTCTGGGTAATGTTTTCTGCTCAATTTCCTGCAGGCAACTGTGTGGTGTGCCATCCGCAGGAGTTGGGAGCAAAGTTGATGGATTTAATGTCATGCATCGTTCAATTGTCATATGAGGTTGGCTCAACAGTATAGTCATACAGGAAAGGTGTCTAGCAGGAGAAAGATAAGCTACCTTTTCTTGCAGTAAAATTATCGCAACCGCATGAGGCATTTTTAATGTGAGAAGGTGGAATAACACCACTGAGGCTGAAGCCTGTACTGCCATTGCAGCTGCGACTACTGCTTGTACACAGTGGGGCAAGGATCACGCCACTGGGTCTAACTGTGATGAATAGTAAGCTATGGGGCGTTGCTTATCCCCATGTTGTTGTGTCAACACTGATGTCATATATCCCTGCTTACAGTCTACAGTTTGAAAGAAACGTTTATGACAGTTTGGTAGTCCTAAGACTAATGAAGAAGCTATCAATTGCTTCAACCTGCAGAAAGCTATTTCTGCTTCAGGTGTCCATTGTAATAAATCCTGTGCTGCCATTGGCTTTTTGTATATGAGGTCGGTCAGTGGAGCAGATTCCAAAGCATAGTTTGGTATCCAACTCCGGCAGAAGTTAATTGTTCCCAGGAAGGACATCATTTCCTTCTTGGTCGCTGGTTTGGGTGCTTGTAAAATCGCTGTTTTTCTATCCTCATCTAGTATTCTACCTTCTTTGGATATTACACATCCTAGGTATCTAACTTGTTTTCTCCAAAGCTGTAGTTTGCTTTTGTTTACTTTGTGTCCCTGTGTTACTAAGAATTGTAACAGTGCTATGGTATCCTCCCTGCATTGCTGCTGGGTGGGGGCTGCTAGCAAGATGTTGTCTACATAAAGTAGAATTTGACTACCCCGATTGGTGAATCCCACCAAATTACTAGCCATTTCTTGTGCGAATATTGTTGGACTCTCACAATATCCCTGTGGTAGTCGAGTATAGGTATACTTTTTCCCCTGAAATGTAAATGCAAACCAATATTGGCTATCAGGATGTATAGGTATTGAAAAGAAAGCATTGCTGATATCTACCACAGAGAAATATTTCTGGTGAGGTTTCAAATCATTTAACAAAGTGTGTGGATCTGGCACCATAGGTGCTCTAGGTATTACTGCATTATTTACAGCTTGTAAGTCCTGAACCATACGCCATTCCCCGTTTGCCTTTTTAACAGGAAATAGGGGTGTATTACATGGTGAATCAGGAGATTCTACCAGTACTCCTTCTCTAAGTAATGCTGCTATTATAGGTTTGATTCCTATCTCTGCATCCTTTCTCAAAGTATATTGTGTCTTCTGTGGTCTGAATGCAGACTTTGGTGTAATAGTAACTGGTCCTGCTGTTCGAATAAGCCCTACATCTGACTTGCCTGTTGACCAAAGAATCTTTGGTATGTTACATAAGGCTTTCTCCTCTTCTTCTAATAAGAATGCTAATCAGCTGTCTTCGCTAGACTGCAAGTGTACAGCTGGGTGTGCCTGTGATAGCCAATTCAGTTTTTGTTTCTGTATTCCCTGCTCTGATAATTCTAAATCAGTTTGTTTCTCCCATCTTGTTACCTTTTCTCCTAGGTCTGCCCATTTTACATTTTTGTTCTTAGTTAAACTGACATGTGGTAATTGATTAGATTTGTATAGTGCAAGGAATTCTTGAGGTAATGAACAGCTAACACTGTTTCCCTCAGTATCCCAGTACAGATTACGTAACACTAATCTGTTTGCATGATTTCTGAACAATTCTTGCTCATATTCCTTATCAGGTCCTGGTGTGCTACAGTAATACAGAGTGCAATGCAACAAATGCGGTCTGTCAGTGTCAAGGGAGGGGGATTTACTGATGGCTACGTTTATCAGTTCCTCGGTCACTGCCCCTGGACCAGTCGTAACCAAGTCCTGGCTGTACCAGTAAAAAGTTTCACCTTCCGGTCGCACCACAAAAATATCCATTTGTCGCTGTGCCTCCATACCCTGCATAGTCGGAACTACTGCTATGCCAAATATCTGCATAAGGTCCCTACCTAATAGGTTCACTGGACATTTTTCAGAAACAACAATTTTACTCCTTTGAGTCATCCCTGAAACAGGGTCAGTTATTGCTATATCATGGGAAAGTGGTTCCCGGTATAGCTGTCCATTTCCAGCTTTCACTAATATATAATCAGGTAATTCTGAATGTTCCGGTAATTTGGAGGGGTGTATCAGAGTCCATGACGCTCCTGAATCACACAGGAATTTAACTTCCTTCCCCTCCACCAGAAGTGTAACTTCTGGTTTTGTGTCTGTTAGGTAGAGCTCTAGGCTCAATAATGCTAAATCTAAAATCTCATTTTCTTCATCCTCCATGTCTACTTGCACTTCCTCTACTCCTTCTATCACATTTACATTTGTTCTTTCTTTATTGTCTTTTCCCGATGATTTCTGACTCTCGTATGGTGTATCTTCACCATCATATAGTCAGTCCTCATCTCCCTTATCCTCTGTGGTTACCTTCTTATTTTGTTTGCAATCCCTAGCTAGATGTCCTTTCTTCCCGCACTTAAAGCATTCACCTCTTTTTCCTTTCTTCAAAGTCCTCTGACCATTTGTCAGACTGTTTATTTCCCTGTGCATTTTTCTTACCCTTTTTACCAGACTGTAATACATAAACTTCAGCTCCGTCTTCAGCAGTGAAGACTTGCACTTTCTTTTTCTTTTTGCTATTGAAATGTCTTTCAGCATGTCTAGCATATTCAAGTAAGGCTTGTAACCTATCTGTCCGATGATCTATCATATGCTTCATAATGAAGCTACTAATAGGTGCAATGCAACCTTTTAAAAATGCATTTTTCAATTGTTGTTCATACGAGGAATCATTAGTTTGATTTTCAGGAACTGTCATGCCACTATGATTGTTAAAGCACTCTAATAATATGGCATAGTACCCATCTACTGTTTCATTTTCTTGCTGTATGCATTGATTAATACAAGTCCAGTCTGCTCTAGGTTTCCATTTCTCAGAGATTCGGTCTGTAAGGCCTTTTACTCTATTGTCTAGTTCTGCGTCACTATGTGGGAGTGGCTTAAATTCTGCATTACGAGGATTCCAGGTGCCACAAATCA
>NC_056726.1:727437343-727512343 GCF_019279795.1 Protopterus annectens
TGGCATGTGCAATACATGCATATCCCTGTAGTAGCACTGAGGAGATAGACAAGGGGTTCTATTGCAGTCCTGGTCAATGTTTGATTGTGGGTATGTCAGAGTATTAGCATGGGTTTCAGTGAGTAAAATATCTAATGTGGGGTGTGGGTGCTGGGTATACTGTCTTTACACCATTGTACCCTCCAGTAAATGTCCCAAGGTTCATTGTATGAGAACCACTGTCACCATCAACCATACAGATAACTAAGTACACTATCCTGCCCAATGATGCATGTGCATTGTGCAAATTATCTGTAACTGAATGGACTCACTGACAAGGTAGTTAGCACTGATACACCCAGGTCTCTCAGATGTGTCTATGGCTGATATGTGTTTGTCAATGTGTATATGACAGTATGTCATACTATGTAATGTTCATTAAAAGCCAGTACATCCCCCATTACCATACTGTACAAGGCCTGGTGATGTTCCTCACTTAACAAGAAACTCGTGACATACCTCATCCTAAAAGCTATGTGGTGTGTGCAATTAAGGCCAAAAACATTAGTAGCAATAAGTACCTAGGTAGGGGTTCTACTCTCAGTGTTGTCAAGTAAGTGTGTGTATATGTGAAGGGATCTACTCCAGTTTGCAGAAAATACATGGCCCAGGAGGTCATCTGTCCGAGAACTGACTGGCAAATGCTAACATTTCAAAGAAATCATCTTGTGGAAATTCATTCCATCAAAACTAGTAGTAGACATGTAAAGGCCCTCTTCCCCACTGTATAGCTGTACAGCGATACTGGAGTTGGTATATATAGTTGGTTGTCGATGTTGTGGACACAGTCACCCTCATTAGGGTTATTGTTGTGTGTATCCCCCCGCTTAGTCTGCTGTAATACTGTACAGTTTATGTTAACAGGTTAAGTAGTTGTCACTCACACTATGTGTGGCCCTACACTACCCCCAGACCCACCAAAGTGGAGGACTGAGCCACTCAAACCAGCACACCTATGTTTACCAACTCCAGGATTGCACTACATTGGGGAAGGGGACATATACCCTGCCAGTACCATCGTCAATGACATTAAAGTAGCAGACTGATTATTTACTGATGTGATGTTTTGCCTATTTTGTCTTGGTGGAATTACATAGGCTAAAATTAGTTCACTGATAAATTAAGTACATCCATGTGTACAGTATTCTCTGTGTATTGTATCAACACCAAAGCCTCTGTGCGTGTGTGTGTGTGTGTGTGTGTGTGTGTGTGTGTGTGTGTGTGTGTGTGTGTGTGTTATACACAAACGTGGTGTGTGCCACCCAGTACACTTACCATTGTCCACTGTAGAAGGGCTGCTGACATCAGCTACCATGCACTCACCTCTATACACCCCTCAGACCTATCAGCCATGTGACACATGCAGTAAATGTTATACAGACATGTTACTTGTGTTCAGCTGTACCCAGGATATGGGAAACAACAGCAGACCAACATCCTGCTGACACATAGATACCTACAACACAAACTGAATACATTATGGAGACCACTATCAATCACTAACAGCTGTAATGCATCATGGCTGGACAGCTACACATCCTGACATGTAAGCATTAAACTTTCCTGCTGAAAACATGTTACACAGCATTACATTGCTACACCTTAGTACATTCACCCTGTGCATCAGAACCATATTAGCCTGTCCCTGCATAGATGGTATGGATGACAGGGATGTGGCACAGGTATCATTATATGCACAGGGTGTGGTGTGGGGTTGCCAGAGACCTAGGCTGAGCCATTTGGTTGACATCATGTGTGTGTGTTAGGGGGTTTTGTTATTAATTGGGCTGTGCAGATGTGCTGTGTAGGTATGGAGGTGCCCTAGCTGTGTTGGTGATGTGTGTGTGTGTGTGTGTGTGTGTGTGTGTGTGTGTGTGTGTGTGTGTGTGTACATGTATGTATGTACACAGTTCGGCCATGTGGCTGCCCTATACAGGGATTTGTTGGGCAGCTGCAGACCATACATGGCAGGGTGTGCAGTTCATCATCTACAGCCATGGACGTGAGAACTGTGTCTGCCAGGGGTTCCATGGGCACTACCAGGTACAAGGCCAGATATGGTAGTCTCCCGTCATGATGACAGATGTCCGCTGGATCTGGGTCAATGTTGGGACCAGCTAGGGCCACGTGCACGTGGCCTGCTGTGTTGTGGTGTGGACAACACCCCCCCCTGCAGTGCTGGTGCTGGTACTGTCACTACGAGAGCGGCTATGACTTGTTGCATGTCCACGTAGACGTCTACCTGTTGATGTCGCTGACCTATGTCCACATGGCTGTTGCCCTTCTCCCACCATATGCTCTAACACAGACATTGCACAGTCGAGGATTCCCACCATCTCACCTAGCCGTCTATCCTGGACCTCTGCAAAATAAAGGTGGGCACCTACAAGATCATGGATATTGTCAATAACAGCAGAATGAGTACACTCTGGAGCCTCAGACTCTGCCTGGTATAACATTCCATATGTGCCTGTGCCTCCATGATGGCCCGGAACATGCGTTTGGTGAGACCTGCTGTGGCACTTTTGCCAGGGGCATGATGGCTATCAGACCTCCTATGAGCACCCCAGTACATCTGCCTGTGTGGTACCTCACTGGTCATCCAGCTATTGCTGCTGTATACAGACACACTTGCCATAGTCACCACGCTTTCCTGTCCCATGCCACCACCTGCTAACTGCCCCTCATCTATGGCCACTGGTGATGGGGTATGTATAGGCAATGTGACTGTGTGCGGGGATGGGGTGGATAACAGTGGGATGTCAACCGATGGCACAGCTTCAGACCCTGACAACCTTGCCTGTGCCTCACCATACCTATCATCATTGTCAGAGTCTGTATGGACACTAAAATCAGTTTGCCTGCAAGAGGGACCCTGACCCACCTCACCCCCTATGAGGTGAAAACAAAAAAACATACTTTAAGACCTGTACGTCATTGCTTACCTCCACACACATGCACACACACACACACACACACACACACACACACACACACACACACACACACACACACACACACACACCTACTTACAGGTGAGGTGGCACAAAGATATTACACAGATCTCTCATTACCCAACTGTCAACATACGTGACATATGGCACTCAACAGCATGCATTGCAGCTATACTCAATTTCTGTTACCCGCATTATACATCTCTGTGATGCATGAGTTGTGTTAGTAAGTGACGCTCCTTCCCCTGGAACACACTGCACCCATGTACACAGTATAGTTGTGCACCTGTTCAGCACCCTGGCATGTACTGTGCACCATACCTCATGTGTACACACCATTGCTGAATGTGTATATGTGTGGCAGTTATGTTTGCTCTGTTGCTCACAGGCCCTATGTGTTTGTCTGACACATACTTGGGTTGATATGAGGACAGATGTCAATAGTGAATACCTGAAGTCTGATTTGCAGATCTTATCAGCAGCAGTGCATGTATGAGCAATGAAATCCAATTACACTGACAACCTTCAAAGCTTACTGTGGCTATGAGGAGTGTACACACCCTTATTGACATGCCACCCTCTTCCCTGATATGCCATGGGGCCACAATACTGCATATGTTAACATTACACACACCTGATATGTGACATATGACTTGTGCAATCAAATGCAGTATCAAACAAATGTGTTAGTTGTGCAGATGTTGATTTAGATGCATACAATATGTGGGTTGCATAAGTGTGCACATCCTTAACACAATGGTTTGTTGCAGCACCTGTTAAGTGAACTACAGTAGTCACTATTCCTGGAAGGGGTATACTAGCATGGCCCATCTTTACCTGCCATTATTTGGTCACTCCGCCCTACAAATGTCCCCCAATTCTGCCAGATTGCAAGGTCAGTTCATGTGCACAGCCCTTGGAGGTCACACAGTGGCTTCAATATTGCTATGGAGTCAGGGTTATGTCAGGCACAATGCCTGACCTTGACTGTGTTCAGATACAGCCATTCTTAGTGAGTGTTGGATATATGCTTCAATTCACTGTTGTGTTTCAGAATGACACCCCTCCCCATCCTCAGCCTTTTTGCAGATGCTTGACAACTATGGACCACACATGAGTGTCATTTTGCAGTGTCCCAAATTCAGAACACCATGTCTACCAGCCTAGTTTCTGCTAATGAACAGCAAACCTAAAGGTGTTCACTGGCACCAGCAAGGTACAGATGGGGATGGTGGACCTGAGGTGGAGTGAGGTGTTGCTTGTGCAGCACATGCATCTTAATTAATACTGTCTGTAGGTTTCAGCCTTGGTCTCGGTACACAATTACACATTGCAACGCATGCCTTTTGGAGACTTGATGTTATGCAGATGCTACCTGTAGAGAGCCCTGGATGATGTCTCCTGTGGAACAACTCTTCCATCTGATTACCCTAACCCATAGACCACACTTATGCAGAGTCCACGTAATTGTAGACACAGGTACTGCACAGTCAGTACTTGCTAGATATTCCTGCAAGTCCCTCAGTGTTGCTGCATGTTTCTGGGCAGCCTCTGTGACCAGTTTGCAACATGTGTGGTCATCTGTCTTGGATGGGCATCTGGTTATTTTCTATATTAATGTTGCCCCATACTTCATCATCATACATGCTTGTCTGCACTGTTTTCCATGGTATATGCAATGATGAGGTAAGGCTATGTCTCCCACTCCTGAGTGCTACCTTTTAGATATGGGAGCCATTCCATAATTTGTAAGATGTGTGCAAGCCACAGCTACCTCTGTTGCAGGTGAGTGGGCAAATGAGTGGGCAAATGTCATGGACATACTTCTTGGACAGCAGACCATTACTTGGTATAACATTGAGGACATGTACTTGATGGAAGGTGCATACTCAAGAAGAGTGAATGCTGCAGTACCTCAAAAGCTGCTTCCACAGTATGATATTTGGAGTGTGTGCACACATATGCTTCCAGTGTTTGTTGAGGTATGTATTCCCCATATTTGTTGTCCTAACATAGGATTCCATATTATACATTCATTGCTCATGTTAAGATCGCATTACATGTTGTAAACGTTGTGGGATGTGGTGTTGTGATATGAAGTTGTGTAGATCTGTAACAGTTGTCATTGTAATTGTAATAGTGGTATATATACTGTTGTAGCCACTGTGTAAGAGTAATGTTTCAGACATGTTCCTGCTGTAGGCCATTTGTCTCACCATTATGTTCATCTTTGTCAACACATCTTGCACTGACAGGTTGTTAGTTATACTGCAGGACTCTTACATACTCTTCAGATATGCCACCATGGTGACCACTGTGATGCAGTGCAGTTAACGGCAACAATAAGTGAACATGTACAGCATGCATTATGGGTAGGTGTGTTAAATGTGTGCATGGCAAATACCATGGCCATAACATGGTCAGTGTATTAGCAAACTTGAACAAAAGACCTCCATACTCTCCAGTTACAGGCTGCTGCCCCAGAGGTATATTACAGGGAGCTACATAGTTGTGTGAGAGAGGTGATGTCAGTAGCCACACCTTTGGCATTGGTACAGGGTGGGAGCAGCATTTCAGTACATCAACAGTACAAACTCACAATACTACAGATTATGCAAATCTGTTCATTACTACACTGCAGCAACTGACTGTTATCTGACATATGCATGAATATACTTTACAAAAGAAGATTGATAAACAACAGTGGTCTACTAATTTTCCCTGGGGCTTTACTTGTATGCTACTCATTCATTCTGTGGGTAGCACCCACCTACACAATGCTATCATCAGGTTCTTGACTTGACTGGTGGGCAGGTGCCCCAAGGCTGGTGAAGAGCTCCTCAGCATGTGTCAGTGGGGGCTGGATGGCATGACCCCCTGTGGCTAGCTGGTCCCTCCTAACTGCAGCAGCACGCTGATGGTCGTGGCGGATGAGGTCAGTGCAATGATGTCGCACCTGCTCATAACTGCGGTTATGCAGGCCAACATCGTTTACTTTGTGGATGAGCTCATTCCACAGGGCAGTCCTCTCCTGCAGATCAAGGGCTGTACGCCCAACAAGGGCTCTGTTGTGATTCACGAGATAGTTGATAAGTATTTCCTTCTCCTGAGGAGTGTAAGTAGGGAGACACTCTCTTGACATGGTACCTGGGAGACATAAACAAGAAAAAAGGTCTGAGGACCTCATACTGCAAGGATATAATAGTTGTTAATTGAAATCTCCCCTCCCCCACCATATCTGCAACAATAATCTGAACACACACATCAATGGGTATGTTTACACCAAACCTACTGTTGGGACATGCTTTAATCATTAAGGTACAGGTATTATTACAATACCCTATGGTCTTGGTTTGGCCAGTGGTATGTTTGTAAACAGTGTATACTTCAAATGTCTTATAGCTAAATTTTACACCTCTTACATGGTATACCTGTGGAGGGAATGTTTGTTAACACTACCTGACTGTTTCTACACATATTTCCAGATTCTGAGTTAATATTATGCACATACCTCTCAATCTCTTAATGCACACACTCTGGTCAAAGCATGACAACATGTGGGTACAACTAGGGACATATTTTAAACTTAAACTTGGAGGGCCTATATAGTGACAGGATTTGTTTTCATATACATGTTCTGAAGGTTTTGAGGTCTGACAATCAAATGTATGTCATTATTTGCTGACTACAAATTTGGGATCATCCCACTGTTTTGCCACTTGGACAGAGGAACAGGCAGAAAATATCAGCCAATTATCTGGACATTCTGAAAGAATGTGTACAGTTGAGAGCTATGATTATGCATACAGCTTACTACCACTCCCAGGATTCAAACCATGGCTGTGTCTGATAAAAATACAACAATTTAAGTGTCAGGAGAGTTTGCTGTTTGAATATTGTTGTCTATCTCTTCAGTGTTTTCTGTCTAAGTCTCTCGTGGTTGTACAATCTGACCTTGTAATTACAACAGACTCATACAGACGTTCCTAGACATATTTTTATGTAGCACAGTGTGAGAAACAGTTGTTGACACAACAGTACTATTCTAATATCAGATGTTACTGAATGCTACATGTCAGCCATACAATACCAGAGTAAACACTACCAGTCCAGGATTTCAATCTTTATTGGCAAGCACAGTTTTCTTATCTGACAGACCTGTGAAGAGAATGTTTAACACTACCTGACTGTTTCCACACATATTCCCAGATTCCGAGTTAATATTATACACATACCTCAATCTTTTAATGTACACACTCTGGTCAAAGCTTGACAACATGGGGCTAGAAATAGGAACATATTTTGAATATTGCTCTCATAAACTTGGAGAGTGGCTAGAGTGACAGGTTAGTTTTCATATACATTTTCTGAAGGTTTTGAGGTCTGAAAATCAGATGTATGTTATTATTTGTTAACTAAATTTCTTAGATCATCCCACTGATTTGCCAGGGTGACAGGCAAAAAATATGAGCCAATTATCTCGACATTCTGAACAAATGTGTACAGTTGAGAGGTGTGATTATGCATACAGCTTATTACCACCCCCAGGATTTGAACCATGGCTGTGTCTGATAAAGATACAGTAGTTTAAGTTTCAGCAGAGTGTGCTGTTTGGATATTGCTGTCTATCTCTTTAGTGTTTTCTGTCTAAGTGTCTCTCAGTTGTACAATCTGACCTTGTAATTACAGCAGTCTTATACAGACATTCCTAAACATTTTTATTATGTAGCACAGTCTAGGTAACAGTGGTTAATACAACATTACTATTCACAAAATGCAACACTAAAAATGCCATACAATACCAGAGTAAAGACAACCAGTCCAGGATTTAGACCTTTATTGCCAGCCAGTTACAGTTTTATTTAAATATGATGTATATGGGACTATTACTGTCATATTGTCTGGTTTATTCAGTACAACCCATACACAAAACAGTTTTTATACTGGCAGGTGACTTTCTACTATTTTTATATTTATTTGGTATGACTACTACAAGCAGGATTGTTACTCACCAGCCTCGTGATGCAGCCTTTTCAGCCTACTCGCATGGGCTTCCTGATTTACAGCCTGCTCAGCTGCAGCTGTAAGGGAAATAGAGAAATATTTAGCCATACCTATCCATCATATACACAGGCTGGACATTATTAAACAGTTATTGGTATGAGTACTTACACACTACTGGGACATCACCCTTCTGTCTTGATTCTTAGATCCACTGTTCCAAGAGCTCCCTCTTCCTCCGTTTCAAGTCGGCATAGTGGTGCCTGACCTGCTCGCCAGTCCGAGGGATATCAGTGGCACTGGTGAGGTCACGGGCGAGATGGTCCCAGGCTTCTGCTTTATATTGGGAGCCTTGGTACTGGCCCTGCAGCAGTCTCTTGTCATGGTCTTTTACCAGGAGTCCTACTATGACCTTGGACTCCTGTATGCCCCGGTAGTGCGCAAGGAAGTGCATTCCCTCTCTGACTCCAGCCATTCTGCCTACAGTGGGAAGCTGCAACCAGTTATGAGCTGTATTCCCACCTGTGGAGTTTAAATACGGTCAATTTCCTGCCCTTTGCCATGATTGGACGGTTTTGAATATGCTAAGCTAAGCTATGGGCAAACCTGCTTAGCTAATGTTGGCATTGCTTAAAGGGGCAGGTTCAGCACTGCTTACCAATGGGCAAATCCATTTAGCTGGGCCACTCATTACTTAGCAGTCATATTTACACAATGCTTACACCTGGTAAGCAGACCTGTGCAATGCTTAACATTGCTTATTTTTCATTTTATAGACTATCAGCTGTATGGCATTGATTCATCATTCATTACATATTATAAATTTGTTTACTGCCCCTGACATCCCCCAATGTGCTTTCATTACATTTATTCATGTGTGACTATACTGTATGAGGCATTTGCGTTTATATGGGGATTTCACAACTTTATTAAACTGACACCTCACATCTGGACATAATGCAGAACTCGGTTTAACAAATATATGTTATTTAGTAGGTAATAGTACAAAAATTTGTTTATGTACTGCTTTCACATGTAAAATGTGAATTGGTTATAGTGGGGATCAAACTGGGAATGACTGCTTGCAAAGTGTACACTCTAACCACTACCCTAATGCAATACTGCTTATGCTGGATGTCTCTTGCTATTTAACTTCTTGTGCTGTTTAAGATGGACAAAGCGTAGCTAAGCAATGGGCACACCCATGCAGCTATGCTTAAACTTTATTGCATTTATAAAAAAACATTTTTTTTGTGTTATTTTATCTATACCCTTCAGAATATCCCTGCTAATGCTAAACCTGTAATTTTATCAGCTTTCTGCTTCATGGGGCATTTGTCCCTTTTGGCTTTGTCCACGTTACTTGTTCTGACTGGTTGGGAGGTGTGCGCTATGTGTTTATGCTGCCAATGTTATCCTAATAACATTTGGCTTGATAGCATACCGCTCAACTTCTTAGTGCAAAATATCTGGATAAAAAGCCTACAATGATGGGGGGACGAACAGGGGCAGATTTGAAATATTGCTATTACAAACTTAAAAAGTTAATAGAATAATTAGGTTTTATATTAACATGATTCTTCTGATGGATGTTTGGAGTCTTATACTCAAATTTTTTGTCATTATTTAATTACTTCAATCCTCAGCTATTTGCCAGACAAGTACACATTTTAGGGGGAACACCATGAATATGAGGCAAACTTCTGGGCATTCTGTGAAAATCTGTACAATTGAGAGGGATGCTTGGTAAGGATGATTGTCCCTTTTGCCTTTGACCACTTTTGTTTTCCTGATGGGTTGGGGTGTTATGAGCATTCTTGCTCATTTTTAATTGCTGAAAGGCGATTCTGGAGTGCAGGGGTGTGTGTATTGTGAGAAATCTGCTCTCATACACACCCCCTGCACTTGTACACAGCTCCATGTCCATTTAACAGTACAGGCAGCGCGTCTTCATGAATATGCAAGGCACGCTGCCGTGCTGTATGGGAATGGTCCCTGCCATGCAGGAATAACTTATTCCTGCACGGCTGCTTGCTGAATCCCAGGGAGTGTATACTAAGATTATATATTCCCTGTTCCGAAGGTGGGATGGGCCTACTTGAAACTGATTACATGTATAGATCTGCAATTGTGGGACTCCATACATATCTACTGACCTCACAAGATCCAAATGTAGTGAAAGTTTTGAAACATGAGGAGAATAAATCTAAGATGATGTCTCTGCTTAATTTAGCAGAAGCGTATCGGCATCAAGCAGGAATGGAAGTCAAACTAGAAGTAGATAAAAACCAGGCAGCAACTGAATCTGCTATAAAACAAAAGAAAGAATATAAGATGAAGGACCAGATGAGAAGACAAGAAATGTGGAGAAAACATATAGTTGCAAGTATAGAAAACTTCTGGAAGACCCTAACGTTGATCAAGAATGAATGCAGGAATGGTTAAGGTGAGGTGAATTCGCATCAAGAAATGAAAGGCTAATATTGGCAGCCCAAGATAGTGGGCTACGTACCCACTGGTTTACAAAGTCCATTGAACATGAGGGAGAAACAGACATATGTAAGTTTTGTAAAACCAAATTGGAAACAGTCACACACCTTGTTGCTGGCTGCGATGCACTAATGACAGAGGGACTGTATACTGAAAGGCATAATAATGTGGCGAGACTGTTACACTGGTGATTGTGCAAACATTATGGTACTGAAGTGGTTGAAAAACACTGGAAACATGAGCCATAAAGAATCATAGAAAATTATGAAGTTTATATCACATGGGATCATCCAATACCAACAATTCAAAAGATGGATGCTAGAAAACTGGATATAGTGGTCCAAGAAAAGAAGACAAAAGTAGCATTGATAATTGAAATCACCACGCCTAGTGACTACAGTGTCTTGCGTACAGAGAGACTGAAAGCAGGCAGCAATAAAAGCCATGTGGAAGAAAAATACCCAGACAGTTCCAATAGTAGTAGGAGCAACTGGTCTTATAAAAAAGAATTTACAATCATATTTAGATATGTTACCAATTCATGCAACACCGTACGAACTGTAGAAGGAGTCATTACTGGGCATATTGCGGGTGCTGTGAAGAGCACTTTTGGCTAACATCAAAGAGTGAATCAATACTAATTTCATGATCTTTAATCATACTTTGACTTAGGAATGGGGTCCATTCCAGTCATGGTATTAGAAACCCAAAAGACTTGGAGAAATTAAAAACAAACAATGGTACCTTAGACATGTAAGCATTCAGTGACTTACCACTGATATGCTTTAATGATGCTTACAGGAGTGTCCTGTGCTCAGTAATGAGTAAGGAGGATGTCATACACCCACGTTTGTTTATTCGACATTTGCATGACAGTATAGGAGTATGTGCTTGAAACTGTTAGCTTGCTTACCTATTCATGTTGATATTACATGATTGCATATTACTGTGTATCTGTGTTTTAAACATGGTCAGTTTTGTAGACCTGCATTTGCTCATCTATGATGTTGCTTGGCTTACAACTGCACTGTTGACATACTACTTGGATATGTGTTTGTTTTTCCAATTTGTACTGTGATCCTAATTTATTACCCTCAAACACACATCTACCATTGACCATACATATCCAGGTATGACCACCACATTGTTTGCAGTATGTCATAATGTGATAGTGCATAGGTATATATATTTTTTTGCATCTCCACCCTGTTTGACAATTTTCTGTTGTTCATGTTGTGCAGTGTGCCATCTGTGTAACATACCCGCCCTTACTGTTTTTTTTTTCCAGCCTTTGCCTGTCATGTGTTGTGATATTTGTTCTGTGGGTATACCTGCTGTGATGTCCTTCTCCTACTATTTTCCTATCTTTACCTTTCCTTCTATTCTTAAAAAATGGGGCCTATTCCTACCAAAACAAAATTGCCCATCCACTTTGACTTTCCCTCAGATTTTCTTATTCCAACATCTTTCTTGTGTGTCCTGCTTTTTCACCCATACCCCACATCTTTTTTTCTATCACCCAATTTCCTTGGATATGTGGATTAATTGTGTTCCCCACACAAGTCCTGAACACACTGTAGCAAAAGTTAGCTGTGGTGGTGTGACAATATTGCCCTTTGCCTTTATTTTTTTATTAGAAATTCTCTAAGTGCAAGCAGGCATATTTTATTACTGCATGACTTATGGAGATATCCATAGTTGTCTCTTAGCTTACTGCAAAGATTGATGAAGATATGTATTACAAACTTTATGGAGTTTTGAAACAAGTATATTTTGTTAGTAAATTAATTACGGAAATATCCATAGTTGTCTAACATTTCTGGAAAAATATCTGACAATATGTATTATGAATGTCATCAAACTTACATTAGGATAGTTGCCATTTTTTTATTTATTTTATTTATTTATTGACATTTGTTAACTGGGTTAGTCTAGCTGAGCCAGGGGCCCATTTTCAGTGGAGACCTGAGGAGAAAAGCTCCAGAAATAATACAAGTATGATATTTACAAAATATCAAAGTAGTGTCACAGAAATATAGTACAAGTCAAAAAATTGTGCACAGCAGTACAATGCATAGGTAAAACAACAGCTAACAAGTACAATTTCCAAAATTTAAGAACAGTATATAGCATAGACCAAATAACAATTAAAAGGTTTAGAGAATATTACACAATGGAGTACAGTATGAATGCAGTTTGCTAGAGCAAGGACAAGGAGGAAAAAGAGTTGCTAGGGAAATGCAGATCCGATGAGAAGAGAGGGGACTAGTTCAAGGTGGGGGGTTGACAACGGCATGACCAAGTCTTCAGGAGAAAAAGTTTAAGTTCTTTCTTAAACAGGTATTTATGCTAAATGCTTCTTATGTTGACAGGGAGTGAGTTCCAAACATGGGCTACAGAGTATTTGTAAAGGGTCTTACCAATGTTTTTGTTGGGTTTGTATAACTGAAGGAGGTGTTTACTGGCAGTACAGAGGTGACAAGGCTGGTTATAGAAGCAAACTAAATTGGAGATGGAGGGACAGGATGAGGGTTCATATAGGATAGAGTGTGCAACATGTAGGTGTTTGGAGAATTCTGGCCATTGGAGTGACTTGGGGCAAGACAGTGGTGAGATTTGTAAGGAAGGTTGGCGGCAAATCTGGCAATTTTGTTATAAGTTTTCTCTAGTTTAGTGATGAGATGTTTGAACATGACTAAGGATAGGGCAGTGTAAAGAAGGCAGGGTAGGAGTAGGGCCTGAGTGAGGGATGGTTTGGAGGAGGGTAGCAGAAATTTTTCATTATGAAAGAAAAGTCCAAGTTTCTGGTGGGCCTTTTTTATACTTTGCTGAATGTGAATATCAAGTTTTAATTCATCGTCAATGATAACTTCAAGTAGTTTAGTATGGGGGTCAGGTTTAATAATGGTGATGTTGAGAGAGGATATAGAGAAAGAGGCTTTGTGCTGACTAAGTGTTTTAGGGAGGAAGAGAAGGAGTTTTTTTTTTTTGATTTAATATGAGTTGGTTATCAGAGATCCAGGTTTCAACAGAGGGGGGGTTTGTTGAGTGAGAGCTAGTATATCAGGGATGTTGTAGACAGAAGTAATGAGGGAGGAGTCCTCAGCATACTGTAGACGTGTATAGAGGATAGTAGCAGAGTGAAGTTTATCAATGAATATATTAAACAGGGGGGGGCCCAGAATTGATCCTTGGGGAACTCCAGTATTAACAGGGAGGAATGGAGAGAGGACAGTTTGCCAGTGGACAGATTGCTGCCTGCAGGAGAGATAGCTAGAGAACCAGTTGATGGAGGAGGTAGAGAGATGTAAGGTTGAGAGTTTAGTTAGCAGTTTAGAATGAGAGACAGTATCAAAGACCTTTGAAAGATCAAGGAAAAGACTGGAGATGAGGAGGTTATTGTCACGGGCTTCAGCTATTATTTGGGTAATTGACAGCAATGCAGTAGAAGTGCTATGGTAGGGCCTAAAGCCATGTTGGGTAGGAGTGAGGAGATTGTTATCGAGAAGGTGTTTGAGTAGCTGAACATGGATGCACAGTTCCAAGATTTTGGATAGAGGGGACAGGATAGCAATTGTTCTAAAGTTAGAGGGATCTGTAGAGGTGTGCCTTTGTGAAGAGGGATAGTATAGAAGGATTTCCAAATGTCAGGGACCAGGGCTTCTGAGATGGAACAGTTAATAAAACAGAGACAGGGTAGGTGATGTATTGTGGAGCTATTTTTAGGAAATGAGGGGGTAGTTGATCTGCTGAGAGAGAGCAGGGTTTAAGTTTGTTAAGGAGAGATTTAACTCTAGTAATTGGGTCTGGTTGGAAAGAAAAAGCATTGTGGAGAGTTTTGTTATGGGGTAGTGGAGGTGTTGAGTGAGATGTACCATTTTGTGTATTAATTGTGAGGGTTTTGAATAGTTTCTATGAACTAGTTCATAGGTTCATAGATTCATACTAGGCTATCTGCCCTAGTGCATTTATAAGCCTAGCCAGAATGTGTTTGGCTTTCTCCATCCATTTTAAATTTATTTTGCTATGCCCTTTTTCGAGGTTAGTATACTGTGCCTCTGTCTAACAGTGACACAGAAGTGATACCCGGGGTAAACCTACGATCTCCCATCCACTCATCAAGATTCCTCTTGAAGAGAGTCAATGAGCGACTCTGCCTAACCTGGACTGGGATTTTATTCCAGAGTGAAGAGAGCCTCTGGGTTATGAATCTGTCCCTCCAGCATGTCCTATTTATCTCAGTGCTGAGGTTCAAGTCTCTCGAGCGCGTAGCTCGATGGGATTTAGATTTTCTGAGGTGCAGCATGTCCATTAATTCTGGGTTGGACATGGCTTTATACGTCAGGCACAGATCGCCTCTGAACAGGCGGTATGCCACTGAGTAGAGCTGGAGTTTCTTTAACTGGGCAGCATATGGCATCTGTTTGAGCCCTTTGATCCTCTTGGTGAGGTACTTTTGGGGTCTTTCCAGTTGCTGCAGGTGTCTGGTAAGGTACATCCCAAAAGGGGCATTGTACTCAATTATGGGCCTGATGAGGGATGAGTAAAGAGGCACAATGACCTCCGCTGATCTAGATGTGAATCCCTTCATGATTAGGTGGGCTATATAAAATGTTGTTAAGGAGGGAGGCAGTTTCAGAAGCAGTGTTATTTGGAAAGGGGTTGGGAGTAGTGAGGTTAACTGGGTGGAGTAAGTTATTGATGGTGGTCCACCATTTTTGTGGATTTTTGTGTGGGTTACTTTGATTAGAGGAAAAATAAACTCTCTTGCCTTTGTTGACAAGTTTTCTAGCCAGGGTTCTGAGCTCTCTGTATGTCTACAGTAAGAGAGGCAGCTTGTTTTTAACCCAAGCTTTCCAGGAAGAATATCTTTTGTGCATGATTGAGTGGGTTTGTTTTATTAACCAGGGGATGTAGTTGGATTTGATTCTGATTTTTCTGGATGGAGCAACAGAATCAAGTGTGTCAAGGAAAATCTTATTGAAGGAATTTACTGTCTCACTGAGAGGGAGGTGATAGAGGAAGGACCAATTAATGACAGATAGTTTGGCGTTAAAAGTGTCTGGGTCAAAGTGAGTAAGGTTTCAGCATATTCTGTAAGTAGGGTCGTTAGGTGAATCTGTGCATGAAGGTCTGGAGAGTGGTCACTCAATAAGTTGGGAAGTATACTGGGATTATGATAGAGGTGAGGAACTGAAGTAAGGATCCAGTCAAGGATGGGTCCAGATGAGGAGTTTTTGCTTATTCTAGTAGGGGTGGAGATGTGTTGGTGAAAACCATGAAGGTTAAAACAATGGGTTGATGATGAGGGGGACAGTTTATTCCAGCCTATATTAGTGTCTCCAAGTATGATAGCTTCATAAGGGATATGGTGAGTGATCCAGGACAGAAAGTTCTCTAGGATAGGAATATTTTTGCCAGGGGGAATGTATATTGATACTATGGCAAATTTTTTGTGAGGGTTGAGGAGACAATTTACAATGTGTATTTCAGCAGGTGAGAAGCAGGGAACAGAGATGGAGAGAGGCGACAGGTTAAGTAGCTCAAAGTAGAGGATAGCAACCCCTCCTCCCCATTTATTGGTTCTATCTGAGCGAAAGATGTTATAGCCTGGAGGTAGGATTTCTGTGTTAAGCATGTGAGGTTTCAACCAAGTTTCTGATAGGGCAAGAATGTGAGGAGATGTGTCAGATATCCAGGAGTGCAGATCTGTTACTTTATTTACAATACTTTGAATATTTAAAGAGAAGATTTTTAGAGATTTGGAAGGGGAATTACTGGTAGGAAGGGGTGAGTGAGTGGGGATGGGTATGAGTAGTGATATTGTGCAAGGAAGAGATGGGAGGCCTTGTGTTGGGGTTGATGACTCCATCCAAAAGAAGAGTGTCAAAGAAAGTGAGAAGAGAGTAAGTTCAGGGTAGTAGGAAATCCAGGTTTCTGACCAGAAGAGAGAGATGAGTTAGAACAAGTAGAAACTTTGAAGAGGTCAGATGGTGAAAGGAAGAGAGACAGTGAGATTAATTGTGGGTAAGAGATAGTATGAGTGTTAGGAGTATATAGTATGAGTGTTAGGAGTATAGGGGAGAGTAGGTGAAGGGCATTGATAGTAGATTGATGAATGGTACGAGGTTGTTAGAGAGAGGAAAAAGAAAGTTGGTGAAGAGATAGAGTGGCCACATGACTGGAGATTAGGTAGGGAGAGGGAAGACTGTTAGATGAGTCAATAATGCAGTGAATAAGAGTAGTGAAAGCAGAGAGGGTGTGACTACAAATGAAAAGTAGGAGTTATTGAGAAGGGGAAGGGGGGTAGTGAGAATTTAAGGGAGGCGAGATAGGTAGGAGTGGTTATAGAAGTGAAGCAGGTGTTAGATTAGAGAGGGTGATTGGCTGGATAGGAGGAAGGGATGTGGTGTGTAAGAGTATATACGTAAAGAAAGTGGGGGTGGGTGGGAATGAGGGTAGGGTATAGGAGCAGAGCCAGTCCAAGTAAAGCAAGGCTGAATGGAGCAGGCAGAGCCAGGATCTGAAGATTGCTATGCTTCAAACAAAAAACTATCAGTAGGACTTGCATTTAAGTTTATCAGTGAGGAAAACAGTGTTTAGAGTGGAGAGACTGAGTAAAGACAGATGTGCATAATGTATGAATTGAACCCTTGATTTAGAAAAGTGAGGAGACAGGCAGCAATTTCTTAGCCTATAGCACACTTTCCTGAAGTTAGTTAGGTGCCAAAGTGACACAGATACTAGGGAGAGAGATGCATACTCAGTGGGGGTGGAAGAAAGGTGGTGGTGGTGGGGGTTAGTGAGCCGAGAAATGCATGTGCACACCACAGCCTAGTTTAATTTGCAAAAAAAGACAAAAAAATGCTTTTAATACCAGGTGAGGAAGAAGCAGTTGGGACACATACATAGAGCTTGTGATGGTGTTTTTCTATCGTAATGGAGTCCGTTATATTCCATAGTTGTGCTCAACCTTACTGGACAGATTCTGTTATACCAATGTCTGTATAACTATCAAGATACTTGAATTGTGATAATCTTTCCGTAACTTTGTTAATGTACCGCGCTTTGACAACCATTTCTCATTACTTACAGATTACTTACAGGTTTTAGTGTGCTATTGCTACAGCAATACTCCGTTGTGTGCTGAGCTATTCTGAGTTTGTTGTGGTACATTTACATGTTACAATGTTATCTGCATGTTTAGTGCTCATATTGGTGGTATACTGCACCAAAATCTGTGAACATTAACTGTTGGGGAATAGATGGGCTCAAGTCCAGTATGAGTTGCCTTGATGTTTGGCAGGCACTGGGGAAAATCATCTAGAAAATAATTGTGTTTTCTAAATACCATGGAAGAAATAGCACACTGGACTGAAGCAGGAAGATATTGCACCTTCAGCAAACAGCCCAGTTAAGAATACTATTAGATCATGAAAGGAGAATATGTGACAATTCAGGTAATTCTTAGCAATTTTCATATATCTTTTTGCTTGACTATAATATACACATCCTTAGAATATCATACTCTTAATCTAGTCTAATAGTTAAGCTGAAAATATACATACTATGAGATGCTAACAGGGTCCATCCTGTAGTCCTGGGTTTGATACTTGCAGTGTTTGTGTACTCTATGACCAGGAAACCATATAACCAGATCACAGTCCTGAGTCACCCTGGAAAGAGAGACTTGTGCCTAGCAGGTGTATTCAGTTAATATGTAAAAATAAATACATCACTGTATTCATAAACATAATGTAAACTTGCATACATTATATGTGTGGAGCATGTTTGGTTTATGGTCATATCATAGCATGGATGAAGCTACTGATGTAACAGCTGGATGCATCAGAGAACTATACACTTGTGTGCATTAAACACATCAGTGTACAAAGAACAGTTGTATCAGCTGGTGGCCCATTACTTCTGAGGAACTATCTTCAGAAGCAATATCTGAAAAAGGACATCTGCAATGTATGGAGAAGGTTTCAAAGCACCATAGGATTATAGGTAGGTACTAGATAATCAGTAAAGTTGACCATATGCAGCATAGCCACATATGGGGAAGGCTTCAGAGCATTATAGGATTATAGGTAGGCACTAGACAGTCAGTTCAGTTGACCATATGCACTATCGCCACTTCAGTTCCCACTATTTTCTCCCATCATCTTTATGGGACAGAGTGATGGGACCAAGAATGAGTTTATAGATCCCCATTCACTCATCAAGGTTACTTTTGAAGAGTTTGGGAGTCTTTTTGCTTGTTACAGAAAGGACTCTTGTTCCATAGATAGGGAATTCTCTGGGAGAGACATGAATCCTGCCAACAGATTCTCCATTTATTACAATGTTGATTTAGGTCTCTACATTGGTTATTTCATAGATTCATAGGAGCTTACTAGGCTAATGGCTTAAGGGCCCTTATAAGCCTAACCAGTATTCCATGATTTTACCCAATACATGGCCCCTAGGGGCAAGAGGATGGCATGAATTTGTGCCTGCCCATTGAGTATCTTACAGATTTTGTATTTGGTAAGTGAGGGTGCTGTATGTTCAGGAGAGTTTGTGCTGATAAGCTCAGGGAACCACTGTGCATATTTGTTGCCTATGGTGTGTGTTTGCCACTTTATGGATTGGTTATTATAATCCCCCAGAATGACTGTGCTGGATTCAGTAGTGTGGAACTGCAGTTTAGGTATGTGTCACAGATTGCTGGGACATGGAAAGGGTTCTGTTGCCAGCAATGATGTTTTAGGTGGACTTCTTTTAGATACCAGAATATCCCTGAGTTCTAGGTTGTTATATTATTTAATTAATCACAAGGGTAATTAATCACAGAATGATGGCATTACAAAGAAATATGCATACACCCCCACCAGGAGTACATCCATCTTCAGCTGAGGGTCTAAATGAGTGCTAGCTAATAAACCCAGGAGAGTGCCTGCTGTCACTGCTTTGGAGCCAATGTGTATATTTTTGAGGAATATGAAGGCTTAAAGGGCAGACATATTTTTGTTCAGCAGTGCCACACTGATATTGGCTTCACTGGACATGGTTAGGCTGCCAAGTGTGGGAGACAAATTTTGCATAAAAAAGGCACTATGGAGATGTACCTTGCTCAATATGTGGAAGCCTGAAGAAAGAGATGCAGGTTATCTGTAGTGATGCAGGTAGAACTTTATGTCATCCCATCTAAGCTGACACACATTAGACCACCCCCAGAGTGGGACTGATTGCTGAATTAATTGACAAAGTTAATTATCTTTGATTATATTGTGGCATCATTAGTAGAAATGGCAGAATACTGTCAACTTCAGAAGCATACTGTGATGTACACAATAGAAGCTGGTGAGAGGAAACAGCTTTGAGCTCTGGGAAGGTACACCTATGAAGAGAGGAGAGAAAGGCATGGTATATAATGGAAAACAGAATTAGATAGCCTTATGCCTTATTACCATATGTCTTATAGTTTCATAGTCCGTTATACTGAATATGTTAGTCAAATAATGCATTTGTGTCACTAACAAGTAAGTACATGTCCCAAAACTCCACTCCCACAGATTAAATTTATTTGCAAGTGCAACAGGTCCACTCCTAAGAGGAAGCACTGTCAACTGTAATAAAATATTAAACAATCATGGTAATAGCAAGAAGGCACTGGGGTTTAGGAGCACACTGTGATATGCCTTATCTGTGCTCCTTATGGAGTGCTTTCTAAGTTGTCCTTCACAATCAGGGAAAGAACAATTCAAAAAGCTTTAGAGTTTATTGGCCATGACTACAAACTCCACTTTATTACCATAAACTGAAATGAAGAAATCTGATAAAGTAAGTGTTCCTATTGGCAGAAGCGTGATGACATCACTGTTATGGGTGGTGAAAGTGTCTGGCTGTGGCAAAATGTCAGACTGCATCGCAGGGTCAGCAGTGCCAGTGGCAATTTACAGCCACATAAAAGTTTGGTTCCCATTCTTGTTTTCACAGACTGTACTGATGTTGTTGCTTAGCTCTATAATTCTTAGCCACACATCAGAATAAGAGATGGATCATTCTAGTTTCCATCTAAAAAACAAAAGTTGGTAAATGGTTCAGGTCCTGAAAAATTATTTTGATAGAGCCAGTAACACAACTAGGTGCACAGTTGCTACTTACTTTATTAATCTGAAACATTTGGGGTGGTGGTGGTGGTGGGGTGCTTTGCACAGCTGCTTCGTGGGTGGAATACTGTTGCACCACTACTGACAAAGGTCATGTAGGGGGGGGGGTTACCAGATTTTATTTCCTTGTTAATGAACTGCTTGTGGGATTAAGTTCATCATATTTATTAATGCATATTAGTCCCACCCCAAGGTGTAGTACTTTAAGAATGACACCAGTTTTCACCACAACATTTAATAGAATAGCTGAAGTACTTAGAATGGTGCAGGATCTTACTGCTTTAGTCTGAGTCAGTTAAAATGATCAGAACCCAATGATTGAACTTAAAAAAGATAGCTGACAACTCTATGACACAGACTTATGAGCTGTTCATGAAAGTGTGGAGTTGCTGAGTGAGGATGACTATGGTAGTGAGGGGAAGGCAAATCCCACCTTGGTTTTCCATTGGATTCAGCAAGCATGGGTGTCCATACTATGAAGAGTGAGATATTTAACCTGGATATATGTCTTGATATTTTTGAAAAGTACATACCAGGTGAAAGACTGAGTACACCTTAATGACTGCAATGGAAATGTTCTATAAAAGTCTATTATATTTAGAAGTATGGATGTAGATCAGAGTGTAAAGTGTGTTTGCTATATCTTTAAGAAGCATGTGAGGCTGTACATGCATGTATAAATCCCAGACATGTGCAATCCCTAGTGCCATTTTGTAGAAGCAGCCAGAGAGGTAGCCTGCATGATCGCAGTTGTTAGTTTGTATATAAGTAACAAGTTACAGTCAATAGTCAACAACAGTAATGTGTTTGTATGAAATAAAGGTGCTTGAACAGAACCCATGAAGATTTGTTTATTCATGTCCTAACACGAAAGTGACATGGTGTCAGAATTTGGATGGAAGAGAGAAGAATATTCTGAGCAATGAGACGACAGTGAAGGTAAAACCAAGAGAAAAGAACACAAACATAACCAGAGTGAATCAAAGGTAATGAAAAATAAAACAAATTATTTACTTGATACAAAAGATGGAAAAAGGGGCATTATAAGGGCACAAACTGCAATATCAAGCAAGCAGAAAGTACGAAAAGTTTAACTAAAAAAATGCTTAAGATAAAAGTATTTGATGAAACAATTAACAGTAAGCAAAGAAAAAAAATGAGCATGTTTAAAGCAAATCGAGTGTGTTTGAGGCAAAGATAGACTTGTTTAGAGTAAAACGAGCAACGAGCACAAGAAAAGTACATTGGGCATAAAAAGGGCTTAAACAAGCAGAACGATTGTAATAAGAATAGAAAAGGGCACGTTAAGCAAAAATAAAAAGGTGACTGCACATGTTTTGGGAAAGTGCTGTGTTTGGGCATAACTACAACTTTGTATTGTATCAAGGGCACAACTAAAGTTATTCGAAGTATCTCAGAGTGTGTAAAAGTGCTTAAAGTGTCTGCTTATTACTGTGCATGTATTTCGAATTCATTGTGTGCAAAGTGCAATTATTTTGTGCAATCCAGTCAGTATAGCTATTTCGAAAAAAAAAAAGTTCTTGTGCTGGGTGTGTTTATTCACAAAGTGCCGCCATTACATAATGCTTCTTGTACTGTAAAGAGTTGCCTAGCAAGGTACCACCATTCTGGGGACAATTCAGTGTGCTGTATGCACTTATTTGCAAAGTGCAATTACTTCAAAAGTTAGAGTTTTGGGCAACAGATGTTCGATTTATTCACATTGGGAAGTTGTTTGACATATTTGTTACACTGATAAGAGTTTTTTTTTGCAAAAGACAACATTACAAGAATATTACAGTGCTCGTGAGTTATTCAGTCGCATCATAAAGTTCTCAAATATTTCTTAAAGAGATGACTTTAATAAGTGATGATAAATGACTTTAGCATTTCTGCATTTATCAATAAAATTCTGAAAGTATAGCAAGTGTAGGCTCTCAGTAATAATCTGCTCAAGTAACAAGAGACCTCCAAAGCAGAAACACAAGCAGCTTCCACCCCCCACCAACACAACCCAAATGACACATAGCCCACAGACTCAGTGTGCCACTCAACCACAGCCCATAAGGCAAAACAACGTACCCAACAAACTAGTCATAGGTGACTCTATAGTCAGGTACACTGATGTCCCACTCACCAGGCTAAACAAGGAGAAGGTTACTGTCAGCTGCCTGTCAGGTGCCAGGATCCGCCACATAACGCACGCACTCAGGTCACTCCACAACAAGTACAAATATGACTCTGTCATTGTTCATGTTGGTGTGAATGACCTGAGATATACCTCACTGGACTACATGAAAAGAGACATGGAAAAGCTCTCCAATCTTGTAGCCCAGGCAGGTATGACCCTAGCCCTGAGTAGCATCCTGCCATTGCCCAGAATGATACTACAGTACAAGGACAAAATAATTGACTTCAACAATTGGCTAAGCTTCTGGTGTCATTCTAAGGGGATCCAGTATCTGTCTGCCTGGGACGACGTGGTCGACAGACCATGATGCTTTGCCAGAGATGGCCTGCACCTGTCACCCCTGGGATTCCGGACACTGGCTAAGGCTCTTGCTGCCCCCTATAGTGACTTTTATAGGCAAGGTTCAAATGACAAATTCAGCACTGTAACAGGAACAGGCAAGCAAAAACTGAGGGTAATGCTACTCAATGCTAGAAGTCTAAATCTCAAAATGCACTCCATCGAGGCACTCCTTAAAATGGAGAACATCGATATCTGTGCAGTGATTGAGACCTGGTTCAAGGCTCCAGAGAGCACCCTTGCATTACCAGGCTATAACTTATACCACACTTTTCTGGCCAGCGATAGGAGACTTCGAATCACAAAGGACCACTCCACCAAAATGACCTTAACGCAATTTTATTATTTTAGTACAAAGTTTCACCACAGCGTTTTCGCTACTCTAAAAAGGTAGCTTCTTCAGAGGTATTAAAAAAGAGCGCCAAGAATGCGCTCTTTTTAAATCTTCTTGACAATGCAGTTACATCACTTCCTGTTGTAATTCTTTAATAATAAAAAAATAATAAATAGTTTATTTATTTAAACAGCAAAGTGGTGCATAACCACAAAATTTCTATATTGGCTATTAGCAACTGCTGCCCTTTAAAACACCAGTCTGTTACATCTAACAGGATTAAGTAAACACTAGAATTTAAGCTAGACAGTATATTAAAACATATGTGACCACACACTTTAAAGTAGTTCTTAATAGTCCTACAACAAATGGAAAAGCAATCTCATATCCAAAATAAAATAAAATAAGAAAATTAAAAGCCACTAACACACATCTAAAAATAAAATAAAATACATCATGGAACATGTGTGTATTTTTCTATTAGCTCAGCATAAAACATACCTAATGGGCTATATACAATATACAGAAATTAAACGTATATGTGCAATTAAAAACACTCTTTCTATGCCCAATAGTGCACAATTAGTCTGTTGTAAACTCTCAACACTTCCCCTGTTGGTAAGAAGTGGAAAGTGATAGTATATAAAAAAACAAGTATAAAAACACAGTAGTTGTGTAATAAAGTTCACAAAAAACGTTACTAGACATAAATTACAAAGAATCATATAGCTTTTGCTCTGAACTAGCCCCTAAGGGCTTTCACCTCAAGTAAGATTTGTACTTTAAAAACTGTGCTATGTTACAGCTTTCATTAAGACCTGGTGCATTGAAGGCATCCAATTTAAGTTGCCATATTAACTCACGGGGTTTCCAATATAAGTGAGATAGGACCACCTCTAATAGATACAGGTAAATGATCAATGCCCATAAAAAGAAATGCATGACCTGGATTGCTAACTATATGCTTGGCCAGTGCATTTTCGCACTTGTTGTTTTTAATCGCATAACAGTGCTGGTAAATACGTTCCTTAAACCTTCTGTCAGTCTTGCCGACATATAAGGCAGAACAACATGTGCAAAAGGCCACATAAATGATAGATTTTGTGTCACAGTTGATTCTGTGGGAAATATGATATTTTCTGCCTGATATGCAAAATGAACTACCTGTTTTTATATGGTTGCACCAATTGCACAAGCCACATGCAAAAGAGCCCATTGTTCTGTTATAAGATTGCACTACTGGACCACTTTGAAGTAAATCCTTAATATTTCTCCCTCTCTTGAAAACCGTGCAAGGTTTTTCACCCAATTTACTGGATAAAATAGGGTTAGTAGAAACAAAATACCAGTTCTTAATCAAAATTCCTTGGATAACATTAGAGTTGAGATTAAATGTCGTAATAAAACTGCATGGGTACTCCTTTGGTGTAGATTCTACTATAAATGTAGAATTGTCTATTAAAGAAGAGTTCACTGTGATGTCCAGCGTCGACATTATGTCAGCACCAGCTGGAGGAAGCACAGTGAGAAGTGGTTTATAAAAGCCACTATTTCTCTTAGTCATTACTTCATTCAGCAATTCATCAACCAGACACTGAGGATATCCATGGTTAAGGAAAAGCTCCTTTAAATATGCACCTTCATGTAAAAAGTCACTCAAATCACTACACATTCTTACTGCCCTCACTAATTGACCTTTCACTATAGCTTTTTTGTGTTTGAAAGGGTGTGAGCTCGTAAAATGGAGAAAAGAATTGACGTATGTGTCTTTCCTAAAAATAACAGATTTGAAACTGCAAGAGGAAGCTACCCTTGACAGTTTAACGTCAAGGTAATCAATCACATCAGTGTCAAAATGATAAGTGAATTTTAAAAAGGTTGTCGTTGAATTCAAATAGTCTACAAATGAGTGAGCTAGTATAGAATCCCCTTTAAAAAGTATAAAGGCATCGTCTAAAAATCGTGTGTAAAAGACAAGCTTCTCATTCCACTCTGTGTTATTAAAGACAAAATGCCTTTCCCAATAGGCCATGAATAAATTGGCCACAGCAGCCCCACAAGGTGAGCCCATGGCTACACCTTGCTTCTGAATGTAAATGTCTTTTTCAAACATGAAGAAGTTAGAAGACAAGATGATGTCTAACAGTTCAGTGACATTATTAATGTCATTTTTAGGGGCCCCGAGCTCAGTTAAAAGTAGTTCAACCCATTCCAACGCTTCCTGGTGCGGAATGGAGGTATACAAATCGACTACGTCGATGGTAAGAAAATTAGTAGTCTCCTCCAAACTAATATCGTTCAAATTAGATAAAAAAGACCAGGAATCTTTGCAAATACTAGGGATGAGTTCGACATACTTAGAGAGCAAGGAATCAATATATTTTGAACATGGATAAGATATTGATGACCTCCCATCAATAAGAGCCCTCATAGGGGGGGTCTCCCAAGTTTTTGTGAACCTTGGGTATGCCAAACATGACAGGGGTCTTAGGGGTCAAAATGTCAACATATTTAAAGGTGTCTAAATCTATTCTGCCACTAATGAAAAGGTCTCTAAGATAACCTCTAATTCTGTTGGCACAAACATTCATTTCATTGACAGAAGAAGCTTCATAAGCTGTAGAATCCAATACCTTATGCATTCTCTCAACATAATCCATTTGTTCAAAAATGGCTAATCCACCCCCTTTATCCGGTTTGATAATTCTAACCGCTGATGCTCGCAGTTTATTAAGGGCTAACAATTGTTCTTTAGAAATGTTGAAGTGATTAGACATTGGAGCAGATACCTTGTCCATATATCTAATATCCAATTCACATGCGCACTCAAACATTTTTAATGCCACGTGTAAAGGCGGGTTAAACACACTTGAAAGTTTTAATTTAGAAGTGTTAAACCCTACTGGGTCATTAAACAGTAACTTTAAATTAAGTTTTCTAACATAACATTTCAGGTCCAACAATACTCTAGCAACATCACATTTTCTAGATGGAACAAAAGTATTACCTAAAGCTAAAAGCATTATGTATTTTATTTTATTTTTAGATGTGTGTTAGTGGCTTTTAATTTTTTTATTTTATTTTATTTTGGATATGAGATTGCTTTTCCATTTGTTGTAGGACTATTAAGAACTACTTTAAAGTGTGTGGTTACATATGTTTTAATATACTGTCTAGCTTAAATTCTATTCTAGTGTTTACTTAATCCTGTTAGATGTAACAGACTGGTGTTTTAAAGGGCAGCAGTTGCTAATAGCCAATATAGAAATTTTGTGGTTATGCACCACTTTGCTGTTTAAATAAATAAACTATTTATTATTTTTTTATTATTAAAGAATTACAACAGGAAGTGATGTAACTGCATTGTCAAGAAGATTTAAAAAGAGCGCATTCTTGGCGCTCTTTTTTAATACCTCTGAAGAAGCTACCTTTTTAGAGTAGCGAAAACGCTGTAGTGAAACTTTGTACTAAAATAATAAAATTGCGTTAAGGTCATTTTGGTGGAGTGGTCCTTTGTGATTCGAAGTCTCCTATCGCTAGTTTGTGCACAGTCTTTCTCAGTTTTACAGTTTTTGTATGGCTTCGGAGTCCTTGGAGAGCCCTGCCAGTCCTAATATTTTTGGGTCGAGTAAACCCAATAATGTGGATATACCTAACTTGCTGCTCACGTTAACCCAAAGAATTGATGCAATGAACGAACGGCTTATTTCTTTTGAAAGAAACCACTCTGTACGTGTTCCCGGTAATCCGGATACTAACATTGTTGGTGCTGGTGTCAGTGGAGTGTCTAGCGGCACGCAAGATTCTATTCCAGCAGTGCAACCAGTGAGAATGGCTGCATCTATAACAAGAACTTTAGTTACTGAGGTTTCCAACCCGCAGGTTAATACGCAAAGTGTTACAAATGGTCGGGATGATGCACTTATGGGCGCTGCATCCATATCCGAATGGATTCAGAACACAGGTGACTTTATGTTTTTTATTAAACCACCAGAAGATGCTTCGCCGGTGCCGAATAATTCTCAGTCAGTTAACCGTTCAGAGTCCTTGTCGGACAAACTAAAACTTTTGGATACTAAGACTTTTAAGCTAAGGAAATTGCAACTTGAAGTTGCTTACTTCAAGCAATGCTTAAATGAAGGTCTTATACCTAAAGGATTAAGGAATGGTTTTTCTCCATCCAACCTGATTAATAGCAACGACTTTTTGTCTGATTTAAAGACACTTTTCCAAAAGCAGGGTATGCAATTAATAGAACTGTTAGTGAAGCACTATTCCATTTGCATAGATGTTTTGATTAAAGATGTTTGCTCACTGGATGAAGAAATCAAAACCAACGTTTCTTTTTCTAAATTTAAATTTGATCATGCCCGTATTTTTTCTAGCATTGACACTTATTTAGTTAAAATTAAAACTAATAAATCTAAAAAATTATATAGGGACAGGCTGGCATACTCTAACGACAAAGCCTTCCCTAAACTGTGTGGCAACAGTCAGGCTGTAGGTAGGGATGATTTGTCTGAGCACACTGATAGAGAAGATACTGTAGCTTCTGTTAACATTCCAGATCACACCTCTAACTCTGAGGGTGAACGCCCCCTTAGGAGAAGTAACAGAAATAGGAACAGACAAGAAAAGAATGGTGTTTTTAATGAAACACCTGCTACTAGTTACAATTCAGGTTCTAATAGTGATGCAAATATGGGCAATGCTTTTTTAGGGAACAGGAACAATCAAACCCGTCGGAGGGGGAACAGGAATTGGAATCGTTGAGTGCTAACGAATCTAGCACCAATAATGGTACCCCCACTATTATATCAAACGTACGGGGTGATTTTACGATTTATAATTTCTCTTCCCTTTACTTAGAGCCTGAACTTGTTGAACTTTTAGCTTTAGGTAATACTTTCGTTCCACCTAGAAAATGTGATGTTGCTAGAGTATTGTTGGACCTGAAATGTTATGTTAGAAAACTTAATTTAAAGTTACTGTTTAATGACCCAGTAGGGTTTAACACTTCTAAATTAAAACTTTCAAGTGTGTTTAACCCGCCTTTACACGTGGCATTAAAAATGTTTGAGTGCGCATGTGAATTGGATATTAGATATATGGACAAGGTATCTGCTCCAATGTCTAATCACTTCAACATTTCTAAAGAACAATTGTTAGCCCTTAATAAACTGCGAGCATCAGCGGTTAGAATTATCAAACCGGATAAAGGGGGTGGATTAGCCATTTTTGAACAAATGGATTATGTTGAGAGAATGCATAAGGTATTGGATTCTACAGCTTATGAAGCTTCTTCTGTCAATGAAATGAATGTTTGTGCCAACAGAATTAGAGGTTATCTTAGAGACCTTTTCATTAGTGGCAGAATAGATTTAGACACCTTTAAATATGTTGACATTTTGACCCCTAAGACCCCTGTCATGTTTGGCATACCCAAGGTTCACAAAAACTTGGGAGACCCCCCCCTATGAGGGCTCTTATTGATGGGAGGTCATCAATATCTTATCCATGTTCAAAATATATTGATTCCTTGCTCTCTAAGTATGTCGAACTCATCCCTAGTATTTGCAAAGATTCCTGGTCTTTTTTATCTAATTTGAATGATATTAGTTTGGAGGAGACTACTAATTTTCTTACCATCGACGTAGTCGATTTGTATACCTCCATTCCGCACCAGGAAGCATTGGAATGGGTTGAACTACTTTTAACTGAGCTCGGGGCCCCTAAAAATGACATTAATAATGTCACTGAACTGTTAGACATCATCTTGTCTTCTAACTTCTTTATGTTTGAAAAAGACATTTACATTCAGAAGCAAGGTGTAGCCATGGGCTCACCTTGTGGGGCTGCTGTGGCCAATTTATTCATGGCCTATTGGGAAAGGCATTTTGTCTTTAATAACACAGAGTGGAATGAGAAGCTTGTCTTTTACACACGATTTTTAGACAATGCCTTTATACTTTTTAAAGGGGATTCCATACTAGCTCACTCATTTGTAGACTATTTGAATTCAACGACAACCTTTTTAAAATTCACTTATCATTTTGACACTGATGTGATTGATTACCTTGACGTTAAACTGTCAAGGGTAGCTTCATCTTGCAGTTTCAAATCTGTTATTTTTAGGAAAGACACATACGTTAATTCTTTTCTCCATTTTACGAGCTCACACCCTTTCAAACACAAAAAAGCTATAGTGAAAGGTCAATTAGTGAGGGCAGTAAGAATGTGTAGTGATTTGAGTGACTTTTTACATGAAGGTACATATTTAAAGGAGCTTTTCCTTAACCGTGGATATCCTCAGTGTCTGGTTGATGAATTGCTGAATGAAGTAGTGACTAAGAGAAATAGTGGCTTTTATAAACCACTTCTCACTGTGCTTCCTCCAGCTGGTGCTGACATAATGTCGACGCCGGACATCACAGTGAACTCTTCTTTAATAGACAATTCTACATTTATAGTAGAATCTACACCAAAGGAGTACCCATGCAGTTTTATTACGACATTTAATCTCAACTCTAATGTTATCCAAGGAATTTTGATTAAGAACTGGTATTTTGTTTCTACTAACCCTATTTTATCCAGTAAATTGGGTGAAAAACCTTGCACGGTTTTCAAGAGAGGGAGAAATATTAAGGATTTACTTCAAAGTGGTCCAGTAGTGCAATCTTATAACAGAACAATGGGCTCTTTTGCATGTGGCTTGTGCAATTGGTGTAACCATATAAAAACAGGTAGTTCATTTTGCATATCAGGCAGAAAATATCATATTTCCCACAGAATCAACTGTGACACAAAATCTATCATTTATGTGGCCTTTTGCACATGTTGTTCTGCCTTATATGTCGGCAAGACTGACAGAAGGTTTAAGGAACGTATTTACCAGCACTGTTATGCGATTAAAAACAACAAGTGCGAAAATGCACTGGCCAAGCATATAGTTAGCAATCCAGGTCATGCATTTCTTTTTATGGGCATTGATCATTTACCTGTATCTATTAGAGGTGGTCCTATCTCACTTATATTGGAAACCCGTGAGTTAATATGGCAACTTAAATTGGATGCCTTCAATGCACCAGGTCTTAATGAAAGCTGTAACATAGCACCGTTTTTAAAGTACAAATCTTACTTGAGGTGAAAGCCCTTAGGGGCTAGTTCAGAGCAAAAGCTATATGATTCTTTGTAATTTATGTCTAGTAACGTTTTTTGTGAACTTTATTACACAACTACTGTGTTTTTATACTTGTTTTTTATATACTATCACTTTCCACTTCTTACCAACAGGGGAAGTGTTGAGAGTTTACAACAGACTAATTGTGCACTATTGGGCATAGAAAGAGTGTTTTTAATTGCACATATACGTTTAATTTCTGTATATTGTATATAGCCCATTAGGTATGTTTTATGCTGAGCTAATAGAAAAATACACACATGTTCCATGATGTATTTTATTTTATTTTTAGATATGTGTTAGTGGCTTTTAATTTTCTTATTTTATTTTATTTTGGATATGAGATTGCTTTTCCATTTGTTGTAGGACTATTAAGAACTACTTTAAAGTGTGTGGTCACATATGTTTTAATATACTGTCTAGCTTAAATTCTAGTGTTTACTTAATCCTGTTAGATGTAACAGACTGGTGTTTTAAAGGGCAGCAGTTGCTAATAGCCAATATAGAAATTTTGTGGTTATGCACCACTTTGCTGTTTAAATAAATAAACTATTTATTATTTTTTTATTATTAAAGAATTACAACAGGAAGTGATGTAACTGCATTGTCAAGAAGATTTAAAAAGAGCGCATTTTTGGCGCTCTTTTTTAATACCTCTGAAGAAGCTACCTTTTTAGAGTAGCGAAAACGCTGTGGTGAAACTTTGTACTAAAATAATAAAATTGCGTTAAGGTCATTTTGGTGGAGTGGTCCTTTGTGATTCGAAGTCTCCTATCGCTAGTTTGTGCACAGTCTTTCTCAGTTTTACACTTTTCCGGCCACTTAACCTGGTCTGGAACACCAAAGGCGAGGTGTGTCCATATTCATTAAGGATATCCACACCTCCAGGCTAGTTGCTCAACATAATTCATCTGAGGTTATCTAAGTGCAACTAACACTGGGCAAAACTGCAATCCAAATTGTAGCTTGCTACAGATCCTCCACCATGCCCTAGGATTCCTACTCCTCTTTTCTTGATATCCTGGAAAATATTTGGGTTCAAACAAACATCCTAATAATGGGCAATTTCAACTTCCCCACCATTAACTTGGAAAACTACTCATGTACCAACTCCTTTGCTCAACGCTTTCTGGAATTCATAAATTCCAATGCCCTGGATCAGCTTATCCACACCCACACCAGGGGCAACAATATCCTAGACCTAGTCATTACCAACATGAGTGCCACACCTGAAGTCAACTCCTCGGTCAGATCCAGCCATAAGCTAATCACCCTAGATATCCACATCCCGCCCCCATCCACCATTAAGGAAATCATGGTAAAGATTTTCTCCAAAGCCACCTTCATGCTTCTTAAGACAGAAGTGGCAAACTTCATGACACTCATGCAGATGGACAATACAGTTACGAGTGCTGAGTCCTACACATATGCACTCTATAAGCACTTACACGAGTGCATGGATTGTGCCATCCCAAACAGAACCAAGACGCTATCCTCCAAAAAAAGAAAGCCAATCTGGTGGTCCCCTGCCATAAACAAACTCTACAACAGAAGGAAGAAACCGTTGCAAAAGAGAGTAAAATCCCATGAGTGGAGGAGTTCTCTGGTCAGCCTCAGTAAGAAGCTGAGATCCCTTATAAGATCCTCCAAAGCTAGCTCCGAAAACAAAATCACCACTGATTCTAGGGACAACCACAAAGCATTTTATAGCTATGTCAAGAATCTTAATGGCAACACCCAGATCTGCTCTGAGTTACAGCACAACGGCATGAAAATTACAGAACCAACTGATATTGCCAACGTCCTGGCAGATAAGTTCAGTGCTAACTTTGCTCCCCTCTCACCCCCTAAAGGGCCCATATCTATACAGAAAGAATGCAGGGTCCTTGTAATCACAACTACGTAGGTAAAAGCTGCACTCTCTAAAGCCAAAAACACAGCATCCATGGCACCGGACTACATCCCAGGCTGTGTTTTACGCGAACTTCAGAACGAATTGGCTCCCCACCTAAGCACCATGTTCAATCATAGTCTCACATCAGGCTTTGTGCCCACTGAATGGCGCACAGCAACAGTTATCTCACACCACAAAGGGGGAGCCACCACTGATCCTGGGAACTATCGCCCTATTAGCCTGACGAGCCTGGTCTGTAAGGCCATGGAACTTATCATCATGGAACTCATAAACAAAGACATTGGTAACCTCCAAACTCTGGACCCCACCCAGTTTGTGTTTGTGAAAGGCAGATCATGCCTCCTGAACCTGACAGACTTCTTTGAGTCAGTCAACAAAGATGTAGACGAAGGTAAGGTGGTTGACAAAGCCTATCTTGACCTCGCCAAGGCTTTCAACATCATCCCCCATTCTGGAATTATAGCTAAACTCACTAAACTAGATATAAATCCCTACATCACAAGATGGGTTGCCAATTGGCTCACTGACAGCACCCGCACTGTAAAAGTTGCAGACTCCAAATCTGACTTCAAACCAGTGACAAGTGGAGTACCGCAGGGTTCAGTCCTGGGAACTCTCCTGTTTGGTATCTACTTCTCTGAAGTACAGGCTAACACAGAAGGCCTTTGGCTAACAAAGTTCACAGATGACTGCAAACTAGGAGCCACAGTTGAGTCCCCAAACGATGTGGACATCCTATAGAAGGGCCTCACTGAGACAGATGCCTGGTGTCAGAGCCATGGCCTCAAGCTCAGTGCCAAAAAGTGCATTGTCATCCCCTTTGGTAAAAACTCTGTACCCGTGAACTACCACATAGGCAGCAGTCTATTTAATGCTGAATGTGTAATAAGAGACCTGGGGACCCAGGTGGACAGTAGTCTTTCCTTTGATAATCACATCACCACAGTAGTCAGGAAATCTTTCTACATGGCACACCTCATCACAAAAAGGGTTCTCATCTAGGAAAAAATAGGTCACTGTTCCCCTCTATTCGACACTCATTAGACCCATTATAGAGTACAATGCCCCTTTTGGAATGTACCTCACAAGACATCTGCAGCAGCTGGAAAGGCCACAGAAGTACCTCACAAAGAGGATTACTGGTCTCAAAGAAATGCCCTACACTGACCTATTCAAAAAACTCCAGCTTTACTCCATAGCATATCGCCTATTCCGAGGTGATCTCTGCCTAACATATAAAGCTATGTCAAACCCAGAGCTGTTGGACATGCTACACCTAAAGAAATCCCAATCCCTCCGAGCTACAGACTCTAGGGACCTAAACCTTGTCACCACAATAAATAGGACATGCTGGAAGGATCGATTCCTGTCCCAGAGACTTCCCACACTCTGGAACAAGCTACCCATCTATGTCAAGCAAAGTTCCTCATTAGCACTCTTCAGGAAAAATCTTGATAAGTGGATGGGAAATAGGAAATACACCCCGGGGATCACTTCTGTGGCTCTGCTCAACAGGTGCACAGGAAAATAAATTTCTTGGGTGGCATAAGCCAGGGAGCCTTGTTGGCTAGGCTTATTTAGGCCCTTGGGCCGATAGCCTAGTACCTACCTATGAAACTATAGTGGCGTATTACTTTAGCATTTCTGACTTTGTTGTTGTTTGTCTTTTCAGCTTTTCCCGGTTAGGGGTCGCCACAGTGGAACTCCAGTCCGCTAATGATTGGCAGTCAATTTTTATGGTGCTGAGTTGCCAGCCCGATGCCCAACCTTCAGCAAAGGCACACCCATTCACGCATGTCTTTCGCAGGCCACTCGACCGCGGGGAGGACATGCAGACTCCACACAGAAGGCACTCCAGCCGAGTATCGAACAGGAGAACCTTTTGCTGTGAGGTAACAATGCTACTGCTGTACCACCGTGGATAATTTCTGCCTTTACTGATAAAATTCTGAAAGTATAGCAAGTGATGGTCTATTACTTTAGCATTTCTGCATTTACTGATAAAATTCCGAAAGCTTCGAAAAACCTGAAAAGTTATTTTGCAAAGTCCAGTAAAGCATCAAAAAGCCAGAGAAGTTATTTTGCAAAGTCCAGTAAAACACTGAAAAGCCTGAGAAGTTATTCTCAAATACAGTAAAGTATCTAAAAGCCCGAGAATTTATTTTGCAAAGTTCAGTTATTCAAAAGTGCTACGAGTTCGTTCATTCGCATAATTCCGATGAGCTCAACGAAAGTAAAGGTTCAGAGCACAAAGGCATTGGACAAGTTCTCTTATTTGTAAACCCCCATTCGCTGGCATGTGTTAATATGGCAGACGGATTTCAAAAACTCTTACCACTTGTGTTTGATCAGAATATTGCAGAGAACTGGAGATTATTTGAGCAAGAGTATGATATTTTCATATAAGCAGCTTATGAAGATAGAGATGCATGCACCAGGGCATTCATTTAGCTAAATCTAGCCATAGAAATCTAGCCATAGAAAGATAACGTTCATTTGTATATGCACCAGTAGTGTATGAAGGAGACGGTGTGGACTGCCATATTGTTGTACAAGCTGAATCAAGGGAAGACCCCGAGTGTTTGAAGTGCAAGTTTAGAGAAATGTGCAACCCTCCTGACTAATGTTACATTAGAGAGGCATTTGTTTTACATGAGAGATCAGAAACTTGGAGAAACATTTGCAGCTTATATAACTGACTTGAGAAACAGAGCTAAAACGTGTCGGTTTGGTGATCTAAAAGACAAGCTGATAAAGGACAGGCTTGTATGTGGCATTAATAATGCTGCTGTGAGAAAGATTTTACTTCGTGACAGTGATTCAACATTGAGCAAAGTCATAGAGATTTGTCAAATTCATGACGTGACAGAGAAACATACAAGTATGCTTGCGAGTGACAAGACCATGGTTTCAGTTGGCTCCAGAGCAAACGTAGATAGTATGCAACATGTGACAAACAAGAACAGGCCTAAGCATGTGGCAGCTACAGGATTTCCAAAGAAACCACAAAGTTTTCTAGAAAGTTCCATGAAAGGTGCAAGCTCCAGTGCCAGCTCAGTGCAACACAAACATGAATCAGCAAAACCAAATCTAGCTTTATTGTTAACTGTCACAATCATGGTGTGAATCAAAAGTCTAAAAGAGAGAAGTACTTAGCATTTGGTCAGTGACATCATAAGTGTAAAAAATGGAACCATTTGCAAAAGTTTTGTAAATCAAGTAAGCCTCACATAGTTGTAAAGAAAGGTCACACAAAAAAGCAAGTTGATCAAGTAGATCCGAAACAGTCAGCTGCCTATGTAGATGGTGTATCAGTGTTTGGTGAAGGAGCTGATGTAGTAAATTTATTAACAAGGAATGAAGTGTTTTGTACTGGCGGGGTTAATGGAAAATCAAAAGCCACAGAGCTCAAAGTAGACACTGGGTCAAAGTGTAATTTAATATCAGCAGACACATTTGCAAAAGTGAGAACTAATGAACAACTCAATGTGACCAGCAGTGTGAGACTTGCTGCTTATGGAGGTGAATAAATTCAAAAAAAGGGTGCGTGATACTTTCATGTTATTTGGCCGAGAACTGTTACAACTTGTTATTCTACATAGTCCAAAGACCAGTGTAATCTTTATTGGGTCTCAGAGATAGTTTAAGAATGAATCTGCTTTCTTTTGCTAAAGAAGTTCATCATGTGAGTGCAGTTCCAAGTTCCAGTTTTTCCGAAGCCATTTTCCCAGAGTATGCTGATGTTTTCAATGACAAATTGGGAAACTTCCAATTGTGTATTCCATGAAGTTAGACCCAGAGGTCACCCCACTAGTCAGACCAGCAAGAAGAGTTCCGATAGCTATGCAAGATCAAGTTAAAGCTCAGTTAGATAAAATGGTGCAACAAGGTGTGATTTGTCCAGTCATAGAACCAGCTGAAATGGTGTTATCCATGGTAGCCACTCACAAGAAAGGCTCAGATGAAATCAGAATATGCACTGGCCCAAGAGATTTGAACAAAGCACTAAAATGACCATATCATCCAATGTGCACAGTTGAAGTTGCAGCTCTAATACCAAATGCCACTGTATTTTCTGTTTTGGATGCAAAGAGCTCATTTTGGCAAGTGTTGCTTGATCACAAATCATCATTTCTAACTACTTTTGGTGCTCCGTTTGGCAGATACAGATTCCTAAGGATGCCATTTGGAATAAATTCTGCAAGTGAAGTTTTTCAGCCAGAGAGTGAACATGCATGATCACAGTTGTTAGTTCGCATATAAGTTACTTAAGTTATAGTCAACAATAGTAATGTGTTTGTATGAAATAAAGCTGCTTGAACAAAACCCATGGAGATTTGTTTATTTGTGTCCCAACACAAAAGCGACAGTGGGGCAGACAACAAAGTTTCCTTTGTGATGAAGAGTTAGGGGAAGGAGGCAACCTGCTACATCATAATGGCTATTTTTATTGTTTTAACAATCTGATTAATCTTCTTGAGAATCAGTTCTATTGTCTATTTTTTTTATTCTGTAAAAAAAAAATCTTTACTGAATAACTGACCTGTAATGGTATTAGATGCTCCAATAAGATCCAAGCAAATGGGGAAGTTTAAAAGACAAAAAACAGTGTAGTGTTCTGCAAGCATTAACAAATCACACAATAAAATGAAAAAAACGCAATAACCTACGAGATTAAGGAGAACATCAACAAAGACATCTCGTGAACTCAAACTAGCTACAAAAGCCAAAGACAATTTCAAATCCTTCTTTAGTTATGCTAGGGAAAAACAAGGAAAACACACATTTCTCAGATATTATTCATAATGGTACTTACTGACAACATACTTAAAAATAAATTTAGTGCAATTTCACACAAGAGGCATTTACTCCAAGTCCACTTATTCCTGATGAAATCAAGCTCACCAACCATCATGAAAGGACATATACTGAAAGTACTCTCGAAAACAAAAAATGTCATTAAATAAGCACTGGTGGAGTCACACCTCATCTTCTCTAACATAAGTCCAAGAAATGACTTTATTCCACAGGTGTAGTACAGCGCTGTTGTGACGCCACTCCACAAGGGTAGCCCCATCACTGACTCCAGGAATTATAGGCCTATCACACTAATGCATCTTATATGCAAAGCAATAAAAAGCATCATACTCATCTCATGCTGAGTCCTTGCTTATCCACTCAAAGCAGGCACCTAATGTAAGAGATAAGGCTTGGAAAAAATGGTTAAAATGTAGATCTTCCCAAAACCTACAACACTTTAAAGAATTGTGTGACCATATTAAAAGACAGATTATTACAGACAAGAAAATCTACTAAATCAGTTTTCCAACCCTAAAAAATTTTGGTCTTCTATTAGTAGTTTACTTCACCATGGAATATCCACCACTCCTAATTCTGCACCAAATGACACTCCATCCAAAATAGCTGTTCAATTTAACACACATTTTATAGAAAGCATTAAAGCCCTTACTAAAGATTTCCCTCCCAACAATCCTGACATTCCCTCTCCTCAGACAGCAGTACCCCTTATTTCACTCTAAAATCCATCCCAATCTCCTACATCAAATCACTACTTCTTAAACTAAAACCCTGTTCTCCATCAGTAGATAATCTCCTAGCAGAATACCTCAAGCTGGCTGCCGGTTCTGTAGCTTACCCTTTTTCTCTTCTAATTAACAGATTTATCAAAAAATCATAGGTTCCTTTTCTATGGAAAAAAATTCTCCATCCGCCTCCTTTATAAAGGAGGAACCTCAGCTAAAATAACCAATTTCATACCTATCTCCATATTATCCCCTCTGTCAAAACTTCTGAAGAAGTGCATTCACAAGCAATTTCTTCAAAATATTCTTCAAGAAAATCTCCTGATCCCCACACAGCATAATTTTAGACCAACCCATAGCACTACCACAGCCTTATTAACTTTCACAGATACTATTAAACCAGAGATGAAGGCAAACTTGTTTCCTCTGTATTCCTTGATTCTCTAAAGCTTTTGATCTAGTCTCTCACCAAAACCTCCTCTACAAACTGTCTTCCCTCGGGCTATCACAACCCACACTACTATGGTTTAACAACTACTTAACCAATAGATACTAGTCTGTTAAATGGCTGTCCACTTTTTCGCTCTTCCTTTCTGTCAGTACTAGTGTGCCACAGGGCTACATTCTTGGCCAGCTACACTAATATATTTACTAACAATTTACATAAATCCTCTCAGCAAACTTCCCTCATACAACACGTTGATGATTTGACCCTAATATGCATTTCTGACAACCTAATACATTTTCAGAGATTTACTCAAGAAGCCTTTAACTCTGTTGAAAGATGGCTACAGGTTAATCACCTGCTACCAAATCCCAAAAATGCTAAATTACTTGTCTTTTTTTCCAAAATCCCATTTCTATGAAAACACAACTTTAAAATGTCTTCCTTAAACAGTACAATGACTGAAGTTACCCTGCATGCAAAACTGTTTGGCATGGCAACTGACAACAATTTTAAATTTTATTTACATATCCAGAACAGTAACAAGCACACCAATCAAAGCTAGGCACCCTACATAGTGTAAAGAAATTCCTTACAGACTCTGCCAAGGGAACTCTAGCTACCACTTACCTCTTACCCTCTCTCCTATATGGTGCCCCTATCATGACCAACCTACAAAAGCCTCCCTTAGATCTAAACTTTAACAGTGCTTTAACAAAGTTGTCATATTCACTTGCAACAAACCTTACCAGACCAGCCACTGTTTAGCAACAAAAAGACTTAATTGGCTCACACTTCCTTACAGCTCATCTTAACCCATAAAATCATGCATACTCCATTCTCCAACCTAGAAATTAAACCCCTACTCCAGTTCTATCTTCTAAATCATCCTCTTCTGTCAAATAGTAAATGACTGCTTACCATCTACAAACCACAAAGGGCTGCTGGGGTCAGTATGTATTCCAATGGTGTAGCTAGAACTTGGAATAAAATTCCTGTATCAATCAGGTCTATTACATACCTTCATCTTTGCAAACCATTATTAAAAGATTTCCTCTTTGTCTCCTGGCTTTGTCACTGCTCCTCGTCTGGGACATAACTCTCTAACACCTTTAATCACCTTTCTTATTCCATCCTTTAAAGCATTAAATCACTAAACCTTCTTATCTCCTTCTAATACCTCAGTTTATTGTACTATACCTACTTCTAATTAGATCAACCAAATTACTATTTCATCACTACTTTTCTGTTGACACTAAAACGTGTGTATCCTCTGTAATATCCCACTCTATTACATTTCTTAAATTACTCCAGTCTATCTAATATATCACTCTTCTAGCTGTAAAGTCTCAGTGCAAGACTTGTAAATTTAATGTTTGTGAATATTAATACAAATTTTATTGTATTGACTATTATCCTATGTGTTCACTGAAACTGCATTAAAAAATTGTTATTGTAAATATTGATTGTTTAAAATATACCTTGGAGCTTTTCTCCCTGGGCCTCTGCTGAAAAACGGCAACTGACTTTCCTGGTAAACAAATGTCAATAAATAAATAAAAAAAAAATAAAAATGTGTTTCAAAAGGAGAAGTAGTTATTTCAATTAAGTAATAAAACAAAAGTTATAAAGGGTAATTAAGCAGTAGAAATATAATATGTTACTTTGTAGACTGGAAATGGCATTGGTAGCAACTACTCTTGCCTGCTATGTAAAGGACAGTATTCAGAACCATTGCTAACTAAGGAATATTGCCACTTTGTATTTGTATATATGACTGTCTTATGCAGCGATTACTCTTGCCTGCTTTTTTAAAATGTAGTATTGAGATTACTTCTGGCCAAAGAATATTGCCACTGTGTATTTGTACTTATGACCAGTTTCCATTTTAATAACTACGCTTTATAACAATTGCAATTTAATTGAGAAATCCTCTCACTTTAACTAAGTATAATCCTGGCAGTTAGCACATAAGATTCAGGATAAGCAATATACCTAAGATACTTCATTAAGCCCCCATTTGATCCTCTCAGCTTGTATATGCCTACTATGTGACACTTAGCTACTCATTTACCATGACCATGCTCCTGGGTTCCCCCTGAAAAGAGACTCTTCCAACTAGTAGGGTTACCTTGTTAACAAATAAATTAAAATGGCTTCAGTGCACTGTTATGTAGTTATTTGCAACATTCTATAATGCAGACAAAGCTTAATGATGGAAGAAGGCAGAAATGCAGTGCACACATCTTACCAAGCCTATTATAAATCCTGAACTCTTTGCAAAAAATATTGCTTACTGTAGATGTCTCAGTGGTTTCTAAATGTTGTATATGATGATCAATATTTTAAAAAAATTAAAATGTTTGGATTATGTACTAGCAGAGTTTAAATACAAATGTCTCACTCTAGTTTTGGTAAAGCCAGACGAATTGAACATTTACTCTCTATACTTCTAAGGAGCTACAGTATTAAGTAAAGAAACCTGAAAGTTTATTTTATCAGGTTCAGGTTACAATAGGGACAGCAAGGAATCATACACATACTCTTCATTCTATGAGAGAAACTTGCAACAGCCTTTTCAACTTTACTTTTCTTATGTTATTCCCTAAACTACTCAGCAATGATACTTTGACAATGCCTGAAGCCCTCTTTTCTAGATGAATTTAAATGTTCTGCTCTTACAGAAGCAAAAAAAGTATTTCTAAGATGTTCCATTCTCATTTATAAAAGTTTAATAACATCAATGATATCTCCTGATGCTGAGAAAGCTTACTGCCCCTATTACTTTTCAACATGGCATATCAAATAGTAGGGATATTTGTTTCTCTTCTGTTATATGTGCTCAGCTTCATTTTTGAAAAAAAAAATAGTCTTTAAAGTACGGCATAATTTCCACTAGCCACAAACTGGTATTTGTCAGCCCCATATTTTTTTATCTATAAAAATCTTTAAAATACTGGCCAAATTCTGTCAACTTGATGATCTCAACTACTCAGAGATTTAGAATGTGAGGAGCAGTTTTGAACACTTTGCCTTCAACACAACCTGTACTCAGAAGACAACAGCCTTTTATGCACCTATGGGTAATCTTAACAGACCTATAATTATTCCCCCCATTTCCTTTGGAAGTTTACATGGATTCTGTTTGAAAGTGTTAGTCATGTGTGTTGTGGTTCCATGACATACATGTGATAAATACACGATCATCACTCAGACATGCAATCACAAAACAGTGAAATTTAGTGCTAAAATCAAAAAAATGAAACTACCTACAACACGTTTAAAAGCTGCATGTGGGCTATGATGCTCACATCTCTGCTAATTGAATATACTAACACTGAGAGTAAAGTATCTGATATGGGGAATGCCCAAGATGCTACAACCTTGAATTTTTTTTAATAAAAATTACAATGTACGTAACGAGGCGCTTCTCGTCTTGACTGCAGTACAGATTTACAGCCAGATCATGGCAAACCACCTCACAACCACACTGAAGTATGAGCAGCTGAGATAAATGCGTCTACTTCACCCTGTTGAAGGCCGACAATATTGAAGCTGATATTGTCGGCACCAAAATGTCAAAAGAAAAAGTCATCGTGCGTGTAAATGGAAATCTCCGTAAGGGGAGATTTCCATTTACTGCAATGTAGTGGTGATCTCGGAGTTGGTATATTTAAGTAGCGGGGGGTGTGGGGGGTGCAGGGAGGTTTGTCACCCTGCATAGAGCAATTTGTGTTGTGTTTGGGTATTTTTTTTTTTTTTTTTGTGTGTTTGATGTTCGGGGGTTTTGACATTTTCGTGTCAATTATTACTCTGTCGACAGTTTGAGTTTTCAACAGCATAATATAAACGTGAGATAGAGATAAACACTGACAGTGCACCAACACCCTCAGTAGCCGATGTGAGTATGCATTCACAAATTTAGAATGTTGGTGTAATGTATGGCATATATATATATATATATATATATATATATATATATATATATATAGCGTGAAAACATGATGATGATGATGATGGGACCATGGATGACTGAATCCAAAATGACACATTACCTGAATTAGTCTATAAGCTACAATAATTTTCATTCTAATTACAGTAAAAGAGTCTTCTCATGACAAGTTGTCAGCTGTGTCTCTCAGGAGGCACACCATATAATCATAATAAATATGTGGTGCTTTATTAGTAAACCATAATGTGATTATTTAGCTTGTCTTCTAAAGAAGTATGCTGCATTTTGTTATCCAGAACTTGCTGCTGCATGCAGTGGCTGATTAAGTGCTCCTTGGAACTGGGATTTTTTCAAACCACGGCCCCTCGCACACATTTTAAGGACCATATATAAATGCATGTGTTCTTTTGGATTCGCCCTCCTAATTGTCTTAAATTACATTTCTTGTTTAATACAACATTTGTTAGTGTGTATTAAACAAGAACTCCCTATTCACATAAAACAGAGCTCATCACTCACCCTATTCAAACGCAACCTAGATAACTGGATGGGAGATTGCAAATTAGCCCCTGGGGTGGCACCCATGTCCCTCATGGACAGCGGTAGCCGGTGTTGATCACAGACCTGCTCTGTTCATAAATTCATTCTGCAAACTACCCAAAAAAGAACAAATGGGGGATATATGGGATTAACATGGCTAGGCATATAAAGGCTCTAGGGCCGCTAGTGTAGTAACCTCCCATGAACATATGAATCTATATGTGTTGTAAGTTTGTCGTTTTGAACATTTTTTTCTAGTAAGCAGTGAAACAGTAGCAATGACCAGGTATTATATTTCAAATTTGTTTCACACTAACACAGCAGACATAATAAAATATTCCATCTTATTTTATACATACATGCACACTAATCCTGCAAAAGCGGATTAAAGTATGTTTAAAAATTATTATAATGCATAAAGTACTTCAATCCATAGATATCCCCCTACCCCCTTCAACAGTTATACTCACTTTACTGACTGCACAGCCCATAGTGTAATGAAGGAAGAATTTACAAGTACTTTATTGGTAGCTTTGGATGAATTACATGGAATTGTATTAAGATCAGTAGCATCACAACATAAGACCCAGCCATGTATAGCATAGTTTAAATAGAACAGGATTTATGATGAGAGCGTAAGAAATATTATCCACCTTATAACATGACCGAAGTCAATATGCATAAGTAAAAGTCATTGGAATAATTTCACATTAAAGAGTACTATAATTTATGCAAATGTTGCTGTTGGCAAACAACTTTGCATTTCATTGCTTCATCTCCACATAAATAGTCTATGCTTCATTAAAAAAATTGAATTGTTGATGATATTGTCTAAACATTTCTTGAATTCCTGAAGTAGATCAGCTGTACAACATAGAACGTGTACTCAAAGAAAATGCAAAAAAAAAAAAAAAAAAAATTCAATTACACATTCATAGCTACTAGGCATACATTCCAAGAGATCATTAAGGAGCCTAGCCCAAAATCCCAGTTACCCAAAGCATTATTTTGCTCAAGGTCACAAAACAGGTAAATGAAAGTGGAAAGATGTAAACCATGCATCCCTTGCACAGGAAGCAACTCATTAACAAGTCAGAGCTTTAGCCCTTGCAGTAACTGATAGATTAACAGTTTTTAAATCAATGCAGAAATCCTTTACAGTCTGATCTTGTATATCAGACTGCATCACTGTAATATGTAACAAAATCTGCATAATGTATACAAAAAAGATTGTTCTAATTCTTCCAAATAACGCAGACTATATAGGCTCCCTATTGAAATGTGCACTCTAAATGCCAATTGCTGACATGCTGAAAAAAAAATACAGATCAAAACTCCAGGAGAAGAATGAATCTTGAAAATAGTGCTTCCCCTTTAAACTAGGGGGCACCTGCCTCGCAACCTCCCCCCTCTCAAAGTTGTATACCAACTCAGAGATAACCATACCTTGGAAATAGGAGAATGTTCTGAGAAATGGCCATCTTGGACTTGATATATATTAAGTCCATTTCTTTGGTCATTCAGTCTCTTTGTTTCCCGACTCAGTCTATCAGGTCCCGACATTTCCAATGTTTACTGACTATATAACCTGTCAAATGACATCCCCATCACATATAGCTGGAGGCTATAAATAAGGTACTGAAAAAATATACTACTAAAAAGCAACACTTTTATATTATATGACACAATACAGACCTATTAATGAATTAATTCAAACAATTAAAGTAAATATATATGCTGCAGCAAATTGTGTTCAATAACCTACAAGTCATACAAAAATCAGAAGGATTGCTGCTTACAGCGTACGCTTTTGAGAGGCTTACATGTTTGCAGAAGGACCCCTACAGATCATTTTAACCTCCCTAAGTCTTTCTTGTTGTCAAGAATAGCAATCCCCTGATATCACTCATTAGATGTCTGACATACCTGAATAGATAAAAATGCCATATTGTTTCAGCAAACACCTCCAGAGTCATAAGTCCGGGATTGTGGTCAAATGGGGCCCTATGCAGGGTAACTAACCAAGCACCCTCCAGCCATACCAATATCCCATAACTTGTCTGTTTTCCTCAGATACCATAAAACACCATCCAAAACTGTTAATGTGCTATTTTCTTTACTTTTACAATTATCACACAGATAATTGGATGGGTTTAATTTTAAACTTTCATTTCAAATTTTACAGTAAAAACACTGGCAACCATTTTCTAAACAAAACATTCTGACATTAAAAACAAACTTAGCATGAGAAACAGTGAACTTTTCTTTCCTTGAAACTCACATTCAGTGAAAATGCATCTGGTAACTCATAAAACAACAAGGGATGTACTGGGACTCATAATAAATATCATATAGTGAAGTACAAATTAGTCTCTATGTGAAGGATGCAAGAATTCAAAAGATAAAATATATAATGCATTTGGTAACAGCCTGGGAGAGTCCAGTGGACACAAGTGTCCATTTTTAGGAACAGCACAGGAGCACTCTCTGTAAAAGTAATTTGGTCAGAGTTGAACCCAAAAAAACCAGAGATTAAGAAAATAACACTCTAAGCTACAGGGAGCAGCTCCTTAACAACTCACAGCCTTACTCATCTGTACTAAGTGGTAAACAAACTGTTGCAGTCCAAGCACTGTGCATTTCATACCTGCATGCGTGCAAATAACAAACTAAATTAAAAATGTATGCATAGCTAATAACTTCATAGATTTCATGCTGTCCAATTTAGTCATAGTAAAATAATAAACACCACTGTCAACATTCAACAAAACAAGGATCTGATATAAAGAACAAACCTCATATGGCGGTTTTTACATTTATTATGATCAATTTCCTTCCTTGATGCCATACGTACTTCAGTTCATAAACAGTTACTAGGCTTTCATTCCAGGGGGCCATTGAAGAGCCTAGCTGAAATGTTCACTTGCTCCAAATCAGTGTCTGGTTATTGACTTCCTCATGGTAACACAGTAACCAAGGACAGTTGAGGGAATCAAACTCTTACCATGGGAACTGGAGCTCACACCCTTAACACTCTGTGTCAACTGCCAGACTAAATCAAAAAGAGATGGGAAAGATTTAAACCACACCCTTGACACAAGAAACAGTAACATTAACCCACATTGCTAATTTATAAGTTAGAAGTGGAAGAGTGGGATGCAGGTACTAAGTACTTGTATGGACACACACACACCCACACACACCCACGCACACACACACACACACACACACACACACACACACACACACACACACACACACACACACACACCAATTACAGCTGTCTCAAAGTGACACACAAGGCAAACTGTGATTTGACTACAGGAAGCAGTACATTAATATTGAATTGTTGACTGACTGTAAACTTCAGTGTCTTTTAAACTTCAGTGATGCATCAGAAAATTACATCTATAATTGTCGGTAATTAACAAAGGGGAGTAAGGTTCTAAGCTCTTAATGAGCTGCTTCTTGGAGTCAAGGATGCAGGGATGCAGGATTTGATTCTTTCTGCTTCTATTTGTGTACATTATGACTCATCACGTCAGTTAAGCAGACAGTGCTCCTGATGATGCAAAGTAAATATTTAAAAATTTAAGGTCTGGTGACTGGTATTAGAACGTGTCATCTGAAACACTCAGACACACACACACACACACACACACACACACACACACACACACACACACACACACACACACACACACGCTCTATTTCTCTCTTTTTTCTCTTTGCCATTCTCTAGATCAAGTGATCACTTCCTGTATTTTATCTCCATTCAAGTAAAACATCCATTTTTCTTCGCAGCAGCCAGTTTGCAAACAGCCATTTTTCATTCAATAAATTTTGCATAGCTGACCATTTCCCTCACATGTGGTTATGTTACTTACTTCCTTTGCTGTACTTTCTGCTACTACTGAACAATGAATGGAAAATTGTTTTGTTAGCAGGCCATTGGCCCCCCTGAAGCTGTGAGCCCTGGATTGCTGCACATTTTTCTCTTATTATAATCCACCATTGGTTGTATGCAACTGATTGCCAGTGCCTACACTGACAACACTTTGTGGGTTTTGTAATAAAGAAAAAAATTAGTTGACAATCCCTAGAATTTAATAAACTCTGTGTAGGCCTTTTGCAGAGACTACACAGAGTTTACGCGTTTGCATGACAGTGTGTGGCACACTGCAGTGTGCAGTGCATAGTAATGAGGTGCTGCATGTCTGAGCTACATTTTGTGGCTTGCAACAGTGTTGCTGGCCATGAAACCTCATAAGCAAATTCCATGTAAAGGAGGCCATCTAAAGTGTGTAGATTTGCCCAAAATGCCACAATGATCACTAGGGATTTACATGTAGTGAAACATTGTCAGCAAACGTGGATAGTAATTCTGTGTAAGGAAGAGCAACTACAGTGCTTGAATTTGCGTGCAATACCACAGTGATCACCAGGGCTTTAAAAATAGCTATCATTGTGTTAGTGAAACACATCTATACAGTGGCCAACTTAATGAGAGGACAAATAACCAATAGTAGTCACATATGTGGCATAGATGTCACATAGAAATGTGGTAGAATGTAACACTGAAAAACTCTTAGAGTGACAAATGTGGACAAAGCCATAATAATGGAGGGATAAAGGGCCAGAAATAGGGACAGATTTTTAATATTGTACTGACAAACTTAGAAAGTTGATAGAATACATAGGTGATACATTAGCATGAACTTTCTGAAGAGTATAAAGTTTGAAACTCAAATGTCAGTCATCAGTTTCTGATGGCACCCTGCAATGATATACCAATGATTTGCCAGGAAAAAAATGTTATGAGGAAAAGATTACAAATATGAGTCAAAAACTGGACATTTTGCACAGATCAGGACAGTTAAGAGGTATGCACTCAAATGTATGTAATATTGAGTCACATTAGTCCAGAGATCATCCCAGTGATATGGCAGGAAGTCACATATTTAAGGAAAACATCTGGACATCCTGGGAATAGCTGGACAGTTAAGAGGTATGAAAGTGAAGTATATGGTCTAAACACAGTACATGACAGTGTACCTACAGTGCAGAGTCTTGTGCTATCCCCTTCCTGGCATTCTGTAACCAAGCTGTGTTAATGATCTGTAACAGGACATTGGACTGCCACATAGAATGATGAATTGCAGGGATGAACACAGGGAAAGAGTACAGGTAAAACTCCCACATGTACAGCAAAGGAGGGCATGTCAATGGAAGATGGATGTAGTAGCAACACTAAGCACATATCTATATGGTACAGTCCAGACTGTACAGTAAAAATGTGTTGTCGGTGACTGTCACACAAGATAACATAACGATGGAGAGGATGTTTGTGTGAGATAAGCATTTTTACATGAATAATGCAGAGGACATCTATCAGGGATCTGACATACAGTTAGGGTAAGGTTCATATTGGGAAACTGTACAAAATGATATACCTGAATATGAGTGTACTCTCAGCAGAGGTCTTCAGCAAGGTGACCACAGGTAAAGGATCATGGTGAACATTACAAAAAACAACCACAATCATGGACAATATCAGAATGATACCATCACTAATCCAATGCTGCTGATGTAACATGTGTGATGTGGAGTGATATCAGATGAGCCTGCACACACACTTGATAACTATTACGATACATCCATACTCTATGAGGGTAACCACACACACTGTCCTGGTAGTGTAATATCTGCAGGAGGTATCAGGAGGGACACTGTTATACATGTATGTGATAGTATGGTCAATGCAGGCTACTTGCCTTGTGTTCATGGCATACATCTGTGGCACAATCCACACAAGCACAAATGATTTACATGCCATTAATGTCAAACACCTATGTATGCAATGTGTGCAAAAACTGAGCAGGTAGCATGCATGGATCTGGTGTATCAACTCTCTAAGGCCAAGAACACTGCATCAATGGGCCCAGCCAATATCCCAGGTTGCCATCCAAATAGCATGAAACATGAGCTATCATGCCCTTTGGAATTATTTAATGGTAGCCTCCAAACAGGCTTCATGCCTCATGAATGGAGAACAGCAACAGTCATCCCTCTGCACAAAGATGGTCCTTCTATAGACCCTGGAAACTACAGACCCCTATGTCTCACTAGTCATATGTAAAGCCATGGAAAGAATTATCATGGAAATAATTTGTAGTGATATACTAAATCCCCAGACACTGGACCCAACCTAGTTTGGTTTCAGCAAGGGCAGGACATGCATACTCAACCTGTTGAACTTCTTTGAGAAGGTCATCAAAGTGATGGTTGAGGGCATAATGGTCCACACTGCCTACTTTGACCTGGCCAAGGCTTGGTCACACCACAGGTGATCTGTGATGTTGTCACAGCACATTGATTCCATGTGGTAGGCCTGGAGGAAGGTAAGGCAGTGCATATTGCCTATTGTGATCAATCTGGCCTAGAGTTTTGACACAATCCCATGTGCAGGTATCACTGAGAAAAAAAAAAGATGGGGATTAAACCTTACGTCAGTCGATAGGTAAACAATTGGCTCACTAACAAAACACATTATGTGAAAGTTGGTGAATCAACCTTTACCAGAAGAGCTGTCACTACTGGCAAACCCCAGGAATCTGTGCTTGGCCCTTCACTGTTTGAATTGTATTTCTTGACGGTTCAGGCTAAAGTATGTGGCCTTTGCCTCACCACGTTTGCTGATTCTTGCATATTGGGTGCAATCATTGAGTCCACCAGTAGTGATAACATAGTACAGGAGGAACTAACACACACAACTGAATGAAGATAAAGGCAGGTGATCTATAAATAAATGCAGAAATGTGTGTTTGCAATGTTGTCCATCTGAAAAGTGGAGTTCCATGTTAATCACAGCATTGGCAACAGTCCTGCTATGCAGAAACCCAGTGATGCAAGCACTAAGAACACATTTAGATAGCAATCTGAATTTTGACCATCAGCTATCCATACTGCTATAGAAAGCCTATGCTGTGCACATCTTAAGTCATGTCATCATATCAATATCTTAGGATTGTATGATAGCACTGTAGTTATACCTCATTACAGCACTAATAGAGTGTAATGCTCTTTTTCACATATACCTCACCAGACATATGTAACAGCTGGAGAGATCACAGAGCCTTCTCTGCAGGATAACACAGGACCTCAACACCATGTCATGCTGTATGTGGATAAATTGAAAACTGTGTCACTGTAAACTTTATTGTATAGGATGAAGTGACTTCTGTATGACCCTGCCCTGGGGGGAGTACTGCATATACAAAAATGTGACATAGCTGATGACATCAGCAGTATTTGTTGAGAGTAAGATGACAATGTCCCACATTCTGATGTAAAATGCTCTCTGTAATGTCAAGCAGCAGCTCACACACATACACATTTGACTGCATTGAGAATAGAACCCCTACCTATTTAAGTGCACAGACTACAGAACACAGTACCTTGCCCAAGTGCCACAGCTCAAGGCTGACTTGGAGTGTGCCAGACAACACTTTATAGCTGATGACATCAGCAGTGTCTGTTGAAGAGCAGATAACAGTGTCCCACATGCTGGTGTAAAATGCTCTCTGTAATGTCAAGCAAGAGCCCAGACACACACACACACACACACACACACACACACACACACACACACACACACACACACACACACACACACACACACACACACAAATCCACCCCACTGCAGTGAGGAAAGAGCCCCTATTATCTAAATATACAGACTGCAGAACACAGTACTTTATGCAAGCACCACAGCTCAAGTCCAACTGGAAGTGTGTTAAACAACACATTATAGCTGATGACATCAGCAGTGTCTGTTAAGTAGAAGATAACAGTGTCCCACATGCTGGTGTAAAATACTCTGTAATATCAAGCAACAGCTTACACACACACACACACACACACACACACACACACACACACACACACACACACACACACACACACACACACACGTACAGGATGTAGTGACTTCTGTCTGACCTTGCCCTGAGGGGAGTACTGCATATCCAAAAATGTGACATATTTGATGACATCAGCAGTGTTTGTTGAGAAGAAGATGACAGTGCCCAAATTCTGGTGTAAAATTCTCTCTGTAATGTCAAGCAGCAGCTCTCACACATACACAGTTGACTGCAGTAAGAATAGAACCCCTACCTATCTAAGTACACAGACTACAGAACACAGTACGTTATCCAAGTGCCACAGCTCAAGGCCAGCTTGGAGTGTGCCAGACAACACTTTATAGCTGATGACATCAGCGGTGTCTGTTAAAGAGAAGATAACAGAAAGTCTGCACTTCAAATTTTCCCTTAAAACTAGCTGGTTTCTCAGTAGTAGCACTAAAATCTGAACCCCTGTGACTAGCACTTGCTCTACAACCTGCTGGAAAGCACTAGGAAGCCGTAAACTGATACAAACACTCAACTCGCCTTGTTAGTAAGGAGAAATTAATCATAGGCACTAAACAGCCTAAAATTGCAAAGTACCTTGCAAAGGTAAAGGAAAACAGCTCTTGTACTTTACAAAAACAAAAGCACCTAAACAGGCATGTCCAAGGGTCAGCTTCTGGTGATTTCTCCTGTCCACCTGGTGAATTTGGGCATACTGGGGCAATGCAGTAACTGCATCATGTACACAGACAACCCTCTCCTCCTACCACCCAACACTACAACCTGTGAGAGATGCACTTACATAGCCAAACTGGAAGCAAAGCTCTCTCCAGCTAAGATTGTGCTAGACAGTCAAGAGGAGAAGGTTAACACCTCCACTACACCTCAAGCAACACATAGCCCTTCACAACCCACACCATCAACATCCACACATAGCAACACTAAACCTACATATGCAGAGGCCCTTAACATTAACCTGCCCAAGCAACAAGGACCTCCGAAGCTGAAACGCAAACAACCACCAGTCACAACCAAAGGGACACGTAGCTCACAACACCAGTGTGCTACCCAACAACAGCCCCTAAGGCAAGACGACGTACCCAACACTTTAGTCATAGGTCACTCTATAGTCAGGCACACTGATATCCCACTCACCAGGCTGAGCAAGGAGAAAATTACAGTCAGCTGCCTGTCGGGTGCCAGGATCCGCCACATAACGCATGCACTCAAGTCACTCCACAACAAGTACAAATACAACATTGTCATTGTTCATGTTGGAGTGAATGACTTGAGAAGTACCTCCCTGGACTACATGAAAAGAGAAATGGAAGAGCTCTTGGATCATGTGGCCCAGGCAGGTTTGACCCTAGCCCTGAGTAGCATCCTGCCTTCACCCAGAATGATACTACAGTATAAGGACAAAATAATTGACTTCAACAATTGGCTAATCTTCTGGTGTCATTCAAAGGGGATCCAGTATCTGTCTGCCTGTAACGACATGATCGACAAACCACAATGCTTTGCCAGAGATAGTCTGCACCTGTCACCCCTGGGATTCAGGTTACTGGCTAAAGCTCTTGCCACCTCTATAGTGCCTTTTTTAGGCAAGGTTCAAAGGACAAAACTACCACCATAACAGGTACAAGCATGTAAAATCTGAAGGCAATGCTATTTAATGATAAAAGTCTAAACCTCAAAATGCACTCTCTTGAGTCACTCCTAAAAATGGAGAACATCGATATCTGTGCAGTAACTCATACCTGATTCAAGACTCCAGAGAACACCCCTGCAGTACCAGACTACAACTCTTAACACACTTTTTGGCCACCAAACCAAGACCGAAACACTAAAGGTGAGGAGGAATGTCCATATTCACCAAGGATATTCACACCCCCAGGCTAGTTGCTCAACACAATGCATCTGAAATTCTCCAGGTGCAACTAACACTAGGTAAGACTGCAATCCAAATTGTAGCTTACTATAGATCCCCCACCATGCCCCAAGATTCTCACTACACCTTTCTAAACATACTGGAAAATATTAAGATACAACCAAACACCCTAATACTGGGTGATTTCAACTACCCTGCCATGAACTGTGAAAACTACTCGGATACCAACAACTTTTCCCAATGGTTCTTGGAATTCATAAATTCCAACGCCCTGGTTCAACTAATCCATTGTCCCACCAGGGGCTCCAATATCCTAGACCTGGTCATTACCAACATGGGAGATAGATGCTCCACACCAGTGGTCACCCCCTCATTGGTTAGGTCTGACCATAAGCAAATCACCCTTGACATCCACATTCTACTCCCCCAGTAAGGAAAACTCCATAAAAAACTTCTCCAAAGCCAACTTCATGCTACTTAAGTCAGAAATGATAAACTTCATGGCACCCATGCAGATGGGAGCTGAAAGTTCGACTGCTGAATCCTACACTAAGGCATTGTATGAGCACATCCACTCATGCATGAATTGTGCCATCCCAAATAGAACCAAGACACTGTCCTCCAAAAAAAGGAAGCCAATCTGGTGGTCCCCTGCCAAAAACAAACTATACAACAGAAGGAAGAAACTGTTGCAGAAAAGAGAAAAATCCCAGGATGCAAAAAACTCCCTTACCAGCCTCAGTAAGAAGTTGAGATCCCTCATAAAATCCTCCAAAGCTAGTTACGAAAATAAAATTGCCAAAGATTCCAAAGACAACTACAATGCATTCTATAGTTATGTTAAGAATCTAAATGTCAATGCTCAGATCTGCACTGAGCTACAACAGAATGGCATTAAATATACTGATCCCAAGGATATTGCCAATATCCTGGCAGATCGATTTAGTGCCAACTTCACCCCCTTCTCACCCCCTAAAGGGCCCATCTCAATACCAAAAGATTGCCAAATTCCGGTAATCACAGCCACACAGGTAGAAACCACACTCTCCAAAGCTATGAATACAGCATCCATGGGACCAGATGACATCCCAGGCTGTGTACTACATGAACTACAAAATGAACTGGCACCTCACCTAAGTGACATGTTTAATCCTAGCCTCACCTCAGGCTTCGTTACCACTGAGTGGTGCACATATACAGTTATCCCACTCTACATGAGGGATCCACCTTGGATCCCAGGAACTACCGTACCATCAGTCTGACGATCCTGATCTGTAAGGGCATGGAACGCATTATCATGGAACTTATAAACAAAGACACTGGCAACATTCAAACACTGGACCCCACCCAGTTTGGGTTTGTGAAGGGCCGATCTTGTCTCCCGAACCTGATTGACTTCTTTAAATGAGTCTCCAGAGCTCTGGACGAGGGTAAGGCGGTCCACACAGCCTATCTGGACCTTGCCAAGGCCTTAGACACCATCCCCCACTCTGGAATCATAGATAAACTTACTAAGCTGGGCATAAATCCCTACGTCACTCAATAGGTTGCCATCTGGCTTACTGACAGAACCCAGACTGTAAAAGTAGCCAACTCCAAATCCACTTCCAGACAAGTGACAAGTGGAGTACCTCAGGGTTCAGTCCTGGGACCGATCTTGTTTGGCATCTACTTCTCTGAAGTACAGGCCAACACTAAGGGACTCTGGCTAACAAAGTTTGCAGATGACTGCAAACTGGGAGCCATTATTGAATCCCCAAATGATGTGGATATTCTACAAAAGGTCCTTACAGAAACAGATGCTTGGTGCCAGAGCCATGGGCTCAATCTTAATGTCAAGAAAAGTATAGTTATCCCCTTTGGGAAAAAACATGTACCCATGAATTACCACATAGGTGGCAGTACACTAAACATTGAAAGTGTGATGAAAGACTTAGGGACACAGGTGGACAGTGGTCTTACCTTCGATAACCACATCGCCACAGCAGTGAGGAAATCCTTCTGTGTTACACACCTCATCACTAAGGGCTTTTCAACCAGAAAAAAAGAGGTCATTGTACCACTGTACTCATGCCTCATTAGACACATTATAGAGTACAATGCCCCGTTTCATATGTACCTCACAAGATATCTGCAACAGCTGGAAATGGGCGCAGAAATATTTCACTAAAAGAATCCCAGGCCTAAAGCAGATGCCCTATGCTGACAGACTAAAAAAACTCCAGCTATACTCTGTGGCATGTTGTCTACTCAGAGGCAATCTCTGCTTAACATACAAGGCCATGTCAAACCATGAGCTGTTGGACATGCTGCACTTAAAGAAATCCAAATCTCTCAGAGCCACATGCTCCAGGGATCTAAACCTTGTCATCACAATGAACAAAACATGCTGGAGGGATAGATTCCTGACCCAGAGACTCCCCATACTCTGGAATAAACTGCCCATACATGTCAAGCAGAGCACCTCCTTGGCCCTTTTCAAAAGGAACCTTGATGATTGGATGGGAGATAAGAAATTCATCCCAGGGATCACGCTAGACAGGGGTCCAGGGAAGTAAATATTGTGGGAAGAAATATTCAGGGAATTGTTTGGCTAGTCTTGTATAGGCCCTAGAGCTGATAGCCTAGTACCAACCTATGAACCAATAGGGGATTTAAGGGGGCTTGCCCCCCTGCCTACACTAGTGAGGTAAGTTCCTTTTTTTTTATTATATGTTCGATGTTTATAAGCCACAGTGGTGCAGAGGTTAGCATTGTCACCTCACAGCAAGAGATTCTCCTATTCAATTCTCAGCTGGAGTGCCTTCTGTGTGGAGTCTGCATGTCCTCCCCACAGTCGAGTGACGTTAAAGACATGCAGGTAGGTGCGAGCATGAATGGGTGTGCCTTCTTTGAAGGTTGGGCGTCGGGCTGGCAACTCGACACCGTAAAAATCCACTGCCAATCATGAGCAGACCAGAGTTCTGCTGTGGCGACCCCTAACTGGGAAAAGCCAAAAGTCTTTATTATATGTTCGATGTTTGAAACTTCGAACATTTAAATTCGATTATTTAACATTTGAAATTTTCAAACTTCGAAGATATAATATAGACCCATTCTGTTTATGTCCTGGGCTAGGTCGAGAACCCTGCTGCAAATTATAGTTGTCCCATTTGAATTGCAGGTGTCCATCATTTACAGAAGGCCAGGGTCTGACACTGATCTGCAGTGGAGCCATAAGTCACCTCACAGCAGCCTGCATGATATTAAGTATAGTGGTGGGTATGTCAGTCTTTCCTTGTATGTCATGTTTGGAAGCCTTGGAGTCTCCCAGGCACAACCCTGTGGTCTCTCCAATTGCTGCAGGTGTCTGGTGAGATATAGACAGATGTGAACATTGTACTTCCTTACTGGTATGATAAGGATAGAGTACAGCATCTTCGATGTGATGTCCATATGTATGATGTGTGCAATGCAGATTATGTGTGCCACCACTATGGGCACATAGTGATAAGTGTAGAGTGCTATCAACATGTGTTTCTAAGTCTCACAACACTGTGTTTGAGCTTAGGGGGAATCCTTTGTATATCATTATTAGCAGGGGTACTTCATTGACAAAGGTGACAAAGAGTTATTCTATGCTTAAAGTTCAGTATGTGAGTTTGTCATCGGTCATCAGTCTGTGTTAGCCCCTACTGTAATATGTTACCATCACTGGGGGACTCTACATGAGTGCGTCCAGTTAACAATCATCTGTAAACTTGGTAAACTGCAGGCCATCTACTGTTGCCTGTGCTTCTGGGAAGTATTTCCCAAACAGCTGAGGGGTCAGCACAGATCCTTGTGGTATTCCACTGGGGAGTGGGTTAGTGGTGGAGGTGCAGTCCCCAAATTTGAGTGTATGTATTCTGTTGTTGAGCCAGTTGGCTCTCCAGCTAGTACTGTCTGGCCTAATTCCCAGATGGATGATCTTCATTATGAGACATGAATGAGAGATATTTTCAAAGGCCATGGATAACTCAACTTAGGCAGTATGTCCTGTTATCCCTCATCCAGGTCTTTGGGGTCAGTATTCAAGAAGTTCACAAAGGTCAGTAAGCAAGATCTACCCTTGCCAAACCTAAAATGGGTAGGGTCAAGTGTGTTGAAGGTCACCTCTGTCACTGTGTATATCGTCCATGCTGATTGCTGTAATATTCATCCAGAAAAGGCTGTTTTAAGCATATGGGTCAGTAGTTGTAGTTCTGCATGTTACATGTTACCAGACTGATGTACATTGCATAGCACACAACATTTGATATTACATTTTGCAGTGTGGTTGATATATGTGTGGAAAAAGTACTGAGGCCCCAGGGATGTAGTGCTTGGTGGGTGCCAATACATTAATATATTTTAAATGTGTATGACATACAGTTAGATAGGACCCTCAGTTTGTAATGTTTCTACATGTACTTTCATGTCATAGAAAGGAAGTGGACAGTAAACAACAGAAAAACAGCATAATATATACATTTCCATAGTGCAAGGAGCAGCAGGTTTGTGTGATGGTTAGCAAAGTGCATATGCATGTGAGATGTACATGTCTGCAGATTGCTAAGCACTGTACAAATGCAAGCAGCATTGCTAATGTCTGACAGTACTGAGTCTTTGGATTACACCTGCTACTTAAATGACTTTGTAGCAGCAGGTGTTATTGCAGTGATATATTCCTTTTTGGGGCTTGATGGTACTGGGTTTGAATATAGTTGTATCTAATACTTTTAGCTACTTTTGCTTTACCATTGGCATGGGTTGCTGTGTGTGATGCACACCATCGTGCAATAATGCATTAACAAAAAAGAAATGGGGAAGATAGGACAGTGGCGAAATAAGGATGCTAAAGTCTGACAGTTAGTACTGAGTTTAAGGAATACACCTGCTACTTAACTGACTCTGTGGTAGCACATGTTAATGCAGTTAATGCAGTAATACATTCCTTTTTGGGGCCAGATGGTACTGGGTTTGAATACAACTGAATCTAACACTTTTAAGTACTTTTGCTTTACTATTGCTGCATGTTGGTATGCAATACCCACTATTGCCCAATAATGCATTAAAGAAAAGAAATGGAGACTATAGGACAGTGATGAAATGGTGAGCAAGCAGGGGGAAGAACAAATGGAAAGCAATAGAGGAATGTGCAGGAAGGAGGTATGAAAGAACCATAGCTGTCCATTTCTTCAACAGTAAAAACTGATAATACATGCTGAATATTAGCTGAATTTGGACTGTCACCTCCAGCTAGAGGGGTGACCACAACACAGTCATGTTGTACAGCCAATTGGACTGAAAAGAGTGTGTCAAAAAGACATGTGTGTGAAATGGAGAGCTATGCATGGGATGATTTTTTTTGGAAAGAGAGCGAGAGGAATCTTGGGGAAGGGACATATGTATGTCTGGGTCTGGTAAGTTGGGTAGGTGAGAAAGCAGTTGCAGACAGACAAGATGAACAAGACAAGACAAGGGGATGGTGATGGACAGAAGAGGTCAGTGGACACCATGTATGGGGTAAGGCTGGGGACATTCAGGACCCATGGATGTCAAGCTGGTTGACAGTAAGAATTGAGTCCTCACCCACATTACTGTTATCACTGTCACCTCAGTCCACCACTTGCTGGAGCACTTGATGTCTCCTCCTGCTGGTCCTACATCAAATGAAGGAGACCAGCCTCTCCATCCAGCATAGGCATGCACCAGCAGTGAGGCACGCAACCCTATGAACCATCCCTGGCAGCTCAGTGTGGGTGATAAACTCACCAACCCTGTCACTGCTCCTGGAGGGAACCACTGGCCTATCCTCAGGGGCAGAACTACCTCAGGGGGCAGGTAGTGAAGGAGGAGCAGAGGTGGTCCTGTCAGATTGGTTCCATGACATGATGGGCAATGGTGCTGGGGATGGTGGAGTGGGGACAGGTGGATACTGTGGGGCAGGTCTACCCTGCTGTGCTGTGGAGCATTTTGTGATGTGTTAGACATGAATGACATGAACACATTTTGACAACACATGATAAAAAAAAAAAAAAAAAAAAAAAAAAAAAAGAGATAAGGATTGAGGTGAGAGGGAAAAAAGAGAAGGTTAGTACCTTCATATATAACGTACAATGCATGAATACAATTATTTGACTCTATTATCTTAACCTTTACTCTTAAGACTACCACCCTTAACAGATAACCTATTACTTTTAAGACTAGCAGGTCATAATAGATACACACTTTACTACAGATTGCAGCAAGTAGTCCTTTACATGTGCATATATTGCACATATGCATGTTCCAGTTATTCATATTACAGTTTACAGCAGACCATGTGTGCCACTGGTATAGAGCTTTTATTTTCAACCTTTAAGTTGCACATAATTGAAGAATTAACAGTTGTATATTTGGGAAGTGTGGTATTTGAACCCACCACCTCTGACTAATGCCTAATATTGCACTCTTGGTTTGTATTACAGACTAATTCATGCATACTTACTTTTACAGTTGAGATATGCATACTTAATTTGATACAATTGTATGAATTACCAAAAAAAACTGTCTTTAACTTTTTATTCTACAATAACACTGCTTTTCTGCTGTATACTTACCACATGCCTCCTTCATTCTCACCAGTCTAGTGGCATGGGTCCTAACATTGTGCTCTCTCTCTATGGCATTTGTGGAAAGAACAGAACAGAAACCATTATGAATACCAGTTTTGCCTATATTCAGCTTTTAAGGCTTACAAGTACTCTCTGTAGTTAATACTTACCCGTGTGGGATGTCTTTTGTCCTAAATTCCTTGATCCAAGCATCGAGGATACCCCTCTTCCTCCTCTGGAGTTCATTGTAGTGCTGCCTGCATTGTTCACTAGAGGATACTTGTGGTACTGGTCACAGCCTGGGCCAAACTATCCCAAGCTTTTGACTAATACTGGGACCCAGAATAGTCCCCCTGCAGCAACCTGGCACTGTGGTGTGTCCTGCTCTACTTCTGTGCTTCAATGTTGTAATGGTTATCAAGGAGCTCAATCACCTGTTTGGCAAACAATTTGAGTGCCACGATCCCTGCTGCCTCTGTCAAGACAGTTAATTGAAGTATAAGTAACTGCTAGAAGTCATGCGCCACTTAACTTCAAACAAACTACTGAAGTACTCTTTAGCATCTGCACTAAATCCCGTAATCACACTTCTACTCTGTCTGACTGATACCACTAAACCCTTCAAGCTTTTTCTCTCACGACTCATTTTACTATCTCTTCACTGTTTACTTACTCTCAGGTCTGCGTTATCCATATTATTCACCCACCCCCCCCCCAAACACACTTTTTGAGAGAGCACCACACTGTCTTCTCTTTTGTTTTCCTTTTCTGGGGCAACATACAATGGTGGAAATAATGAGTGGAGGGTTAGAGGGGTGTCATGCTTGAAGTGCCCTCACTGGTGTGCCAACCCTCTTCCCTAGGTCTCCTTACACTTTGTTGTCCCTTTCTCCCAGTCAGAATTTGCACATAAACCTTACTAAATAGGGCTACTATGAAAGTTATACAATGGTAGTAACCAGAAGTTGAAAACTTACTAAACAGTGCCTGCAAAAATAAATAAATAAATAAAAATAAAATCTACTAACCATTTATTAAACTACAAAATAGATTATTTCACAACTGTAGGCACATTGATCCAGAATGATTTAGAGGACCTATCTGCATACTTTACCAGGTACAGTTCAGTACACTCATCAAATATTAAACAATACTGAAGAATGGATTCCCCAGTAAAGTTTTCCTTAATTGAGTTTCATGGCCTTTTTTATTATTTTGTTTTCCTCTTTTTTATAAATGTATTACAATCTATGGGTCTCTGTTTGCAACATCCAGTTAAATAAGCCTAATATAATGTGTTGTAGAATGGAAGAAAATCTATATAAACCAACAGAGGCCTAAAATGATTTTAAACCATTCAACATTATCCTTCAAAGATGAAGTTAATCCTACAGCCTTCCCAAATTTCTATGACATCATAATATGCAACTCAGAACTCTCTCCCATGACCCTGATGAAAAAAATTAATTTGTCATTCAGATTAACATGTCACCCATTTTAACTTCTTTCTCTCCTCACAGCTGACTGTCAGCCATTGCCAGCTCCATCCCTCAAGTCACTAGGTCTACCACACCTTAACCTCCCCAAGGGCACTATGTGACTCATGTCTGAGGCCAGTGAGGAGATCAAGGACAACAGTGTAGTGTAATACTGCTGCTATGGAGTGTACCCTATCCACCACCATCTATGTCAGTCGTCTCTGCACATGTGCAACCTCGTGGCCAGTTTTTATACTACTTGTAGCTTGGAGGTTGACAGGCTCTTGATGCTGCTAGTTCAGTGAGTTTAGGCTGCTTTCTTCGACCCAGGATTAGCGAGCTCATGTCAGCCACTCTTTTCTATTCTCCTCTGCATGCAGACTCACACCTATGCCTCTAGTTGAACGCAGGTCATATGGGACGTAATAAGAGCTTTATCTCTCTGTGCCACAGTGCTTCTGTCTCCATTTTGACCTTGATGATGTAAGGTATTCAGGCACTCAACATGGTATCCAACAGCATTCATGCTCACAGAAAATGGTGGGGTTTTTTTATAAAAAAAGAGCAATAACTCCACTTTTAAAGCCTGCAGTTGTTGAATGCAAGACCCCAGCAGTTCCTTCTTACCTATTTAGTGTCCAAGGCATAAATTTACACAAAATGTATCACAGGGAAACAGATATCACACTTTGACTCCTCATTAGCCTCTCTGACCTTGAGTTTCTCCCTGCCTGCCATCCCTACTAGCCCTACAAACGAATTCAGATACTTTTAGAGGCTTCTAGGTCTTCCAACACCTAGCTATATGACTTAGTTTGTAAATATCCACAATTAGCCCCAAACACTTGAAATTTTCTGATCTCTTATATATATATATATATATATATATATATATATATATATATATATATATATATATATATATATATACAGGATCTATATCATATCATCAAATCACAAATAAGCAAATACTTCTTCGTAGAATACCTATTCATCGAAGAGGCTTTTCATTGAACTACGTTTTCAGTGAAATGTTTCCTAGGGCAAACCGATGGATGGCCATCATCTTGAATTTGACCTTTTCCCCATTGTAGTGCAATCTTGGAGTTGGTATATTTAGTTAGGGGAGTGGAGGGTGTAGCCCCCAACCTGTATAGGTGTTAAATTTCATGGCTTTGTTTATGGTCACTAGGGTGGACTGCCATCAGTTTGCCCTAGGAAGGATTTCATTTGAAAACTTAGTTTGATGATTAGTTTCTTCGATGAATAGGTGTGCAATGAAGAAGCGTTCACTTATTTGTGATTCAACAATGTAATATAGACCCATATATGCATATGTGTGGTTGTGTGTGAGTATGAGATGTCTGTTTGCTCACTGGTTCATATTTTTTGCTGACAAAATTTGATTGGTGCGGTTGCTTTAATTATGTTACAGTGAAATTGCTTTGGTTGACTATAGTATAATTCTGAGCTATTTGACTTTCTGTTTTTTAATATTGTGGCTGAAATTTTATATGCTGGGACAAACACTTCAATACAATAAGATAAATAACTAGTTCACAAGTGTCAACATTAATTCTTGCTGTATGCTTCATTAAAATATATTAAGCAGCCATAAACTGATAATCGAACATAGATTAATATTTCTCCATTGAGTTCAGTTTTACTCAGTAATTATATTCTTTGGTTATTATATTTGTTTTCATATTAATGGTAGACAGTTCTTTATGACACCCCATAGTGACAGTATTTATATATCCTGTAAATTAAGTTGTAATCTATTTTTTCTATTCTTTGAAGTCAATTTTCTGACAATTGTCAATAAGCTTCAGAGAAGTGGGAATTGAGACATGGGTGCACATCTGGGAAATGGAGCATGGAATAACACCAAAAGTCTAGTTAATACAAATTTATCACACCACAATGCTTGAAAAATACATTGAATTGCTTTCCAAAATATTGTAGAGGTCTACAGTCATAAACCATATGGTGCCAATCTCCTTTGGTTAAGGATTTGCACGTCCAACAGCCAATAATTTTATTTTTGTATGTAATTCCAATTCTATGATGAGTGATGAGTCATCTCCACAATAAAGATGTGTAGTTAGATATAGAAATTACATTTTTCCATCTGTTGTAGTTAAAGGTGAGTCACTTACTTGGAGATCATAATCCAAATAATCGTCTTTGATATAAAATGTATTGTTCTTTAATTATTTTAAATATTTTGGATAAATGTTATCTCAATGTCTTACCATTTGTTTCAAGGCTCTTTTGAAAATAAGAAATGGGTAGATATTCTTTGTAAATTACTTCTGAAATTAAGTCAACTTAAGAACAGCCTGTTAATTTCGATATTAAATGAGTTTTCCATATCCATATTATATTTACTTATTAAATAGTCTGTGTAAAAGTACTTAAGTCTCTGTCAAGATTTGATTCAAAAACAATCAAATTCATGTTTTTTAAGAATAACATTTTTTAAAAGTTCAGACTATCTATATATATACTGGTGCAAATGCTGCAGGGAATTATGAGACACACCATGCTTTTATCTCTAGGTATTTAGATATGTAACGTTTTTACATGTTTAATGTGTTGTGTTTATAAATAAATATTTCTTTACTATCTACTTTTTATTATTATTCAAGATCAGTATATCGTGTATAGTAATATATTAATAACTGATAGCTATAGCATATGTTTCTATGTCAAAAATCCTATTCCATCATCTTTCTGTTCTTTTACATAATGTTGCAAAGGGTTTACTATCAAAATGTTGAGGTGCCTTACCTCATCAGTGAGAAGGCTGAACACAGAGCGGCAGAGAGGCAAAACTGCAAACACAATTCCTGCCGACTTTGAAACATCGATATGGAGACTGTGTTCGCAGTTTGGAGCGTCGGTGTTTTGAAGTGCATCTCACTACAGTGGGGATCGGGAAAGTTTCCCTTTTCCTCACTGTTTTGTGATGTTGGAGTTAGAATATATGAATAGCAGGGGGTGTGGGGGGCTTGCCCATGCAAAACAGTAGGAAATTTTCCACCTCGTAACGGATGTTTTTTTCTGGATAGTGAGCGGTCGAATGTCGATTCTTTCCTTTGAAAGAATTGACATTCTAAGCAATCGGCATGGTGCTTTTTTGTTGTTCTGGGTTGGGGATGTGAATGGTCAAGGTAAATCACTGCAACATTTTGATAGTAAACCATTGCAAAGCTATCCAAAGGCTTTTGGGGTACCATAATAACTTCCAACAAATGTTAAATTGTTTAATGTTCACTTTAGAAGGAACTAAAGAAGTTGTGTGTATAATTTTATAATATTTGGGAAATGTAACCTTTTTAATTAAAATCAACTTATCCATCCTTCCATCCCTTCATCCATCCATCCACAACCTCTTTTCCCATTTTTGCACATAGGGTCGGCGGGCTCTCTTCAACAGTTACAGTCATCTAGAGCCAATGTTTATACTTACATGCAAAAGTGAAACATATTCCATTTACTTATCATCATTTTAATATTGTCTAAATATTTTTATTTGTTGTTGCTATTTCTTTAAAACTGCATATAACAGTAATTCCTGAATATTTAATCTGTTTACAATCCCATTTATATTTGCTATTGGTTTCCATCAAACAACTTAACTGTTTATTAATATGAACTGTTGACCTGGTGTTAATTAAAAATAGTTTAATGATTTTTTTAATTCATTAGTGAAGAATTGGTATTGCCTATTAAAAATATTATTAAAAAATAACAGCACATCATCAGCAAATAACTGAATTTTGGAAGTATATTGGTCATTTGTTTTAAAGCTTACTATATTGGTAAGTTTTATGTAATTGACTAGTGGCTCAGTAGCCAATGTAAATAATAAAGGAATGAAAGAAGACGGGACAAATTTGCTTTATGTTCTTTCTTATTTTCATTGCCTGAGAAATAAAAAAAAAATCCTAGATTAACCTATGAGAATGAATTCTGATAAAGATTGTTAATAAGAGATGTTACTTTGAAATCTATATACATTTCTAATTCTTTACTTAAAAAAGGCAAGTTTCCTGAACCACTTGCTTTATCTAATTCTAGGATAACTATACATAGCTATTGCTTAGTGTTATTAGCATAATCAATTAAAATAATTAGTCATTTGATGTCTTGTGTTTGCCTATTTTATGTAAAGACAGTTTGGTCTTCTATTAAATTAAGTAGTATATTTGTTTTTAATCTATTGGTACAGATTGGCATAAAGATTTTGTAATCAGCATTCAGTAATGAAATCTATCTATAAAAAAGCACAGAGATGGATCTTAACCATGTTTTAATAATGGAGAAAATGTGGTATATTTCCATGACTGAGGTATAGTTAATGCAGTTTTAGTTTCTCTGCATATTTTTCTATAAAACATATAAAGCATTGTGAGGTAATGTCTCACATTGTTCAAAAATAATGCAATCATTATCTATAGCTTAATTTTCCTTCATTCTTTGTTTCTGTTTTAGAAATTTCATTTTCTGTCTTCCTTATTTGCTCTAAAACCTTTTTTGGTATATTATTTTTTAAAGGCATTAATTACTCTTTCATATTCTACGCCACTATTTTGTGCATTAAATTTTCACACTGTTTTTTTTAAATATTCTAGAAGTTCTTCCATGCCTGTATATTCCCTGTTACTATCAATGATAAATATACGTTCTTATTCTATAAGTCTTTAAGAGTTAGAGAATAAGAATGTAGTTTAACTTTTTATAAACTTATGGAAACCTTTTGCTGTAGGATCTTATTATACTCTGCATTCATTTTTTTTCATTTCTGATAATAGGCCTTCACATTTTTGTATTTTTGACCTTATTTTGTCTATATTTCCATGCAGTTGAGTCTTTATCTCAATGCTTTCTCTAGTTACAATACAAAACAGAGATTTTGCAGTATAATTATGCTTTCATAAAGTTCCATAGCGCCATATTAGAAACTTACCAAAGGCTAAGAACTGTTGTATTTCTGTTAGAAACCACTCTTAAAACCTGTCTAACTTTGTTATATAAGCTGGCTATATATTAAAAGAAGCAAATGTTCTTGGATTTATAATTACTGCATGAATAATTGCATTGTGACTTGCTTTGTGATCTGATATTGGATAGGTTATCACCATTAACTTTAGCATTATACAATGACCCCCCCATTAATATTCAAAAACGTGTACGCTGATTGGTCAGCATGCATGTTGTAAATCGAGTTATAGTAATGGAGAAAGGTCCGGTCGCCCGGACTTTTTCCATTACTATAACTCTTTTTTTTTACAGCAACGGAGAACGCAAAATCTCCGTTGCTTCACACTGTCTCGCTATGTTAAACTCGTTTAACATAGCGAGACAGCTTTAAAAAAAGCAATGGAGATTCTCCTTTGCTTTTTTTAAAGCTGTCTCGTTATGTTAAACTCATTTAACATAATGGGACAGTTTGTAAAAAGCAACGGAGATCTTGCTTTCTCCGTTGCTTTTTATCAAAACTGTCTCGCTTTGTTAAATGGGTTTAACATAGCGAGACAGCTTTAAAAAAAGCAACGGAGATTCTCCATTGCTTTTTTTTAAATCTGTCTCACTATGTTAAACCCATTTAACATAGCGAAACAGTTTATAAAAAGCAACGGAAATCTTGCTTTCTCCATTGCTTTTGCCTACAGCTCTGACCTCATGACCAAACCACACCAACCATGGCTAAATCCAGCATTACCCACACCCAGGAATGGGTTATTGCTATAATAATACATGCTGAAAAATATAACCTATCAGTTCTTGACTGCAAATCAAATCTATAAGAGTAATGAGTGTAAAACAATGATTTTGATTCCAAAACATTACTAACATCTATAAGGTTAAGGCAATAAATTTAGTAAAGCCTTGTTTCTTGTTAATTGCATTTGTATCATTTAAGTATACAATTAAAGTCTCATGACATTATTATACTTCTCTTCATATCTGAATTTGCAGATATTTTCTACCGAATTTCACTCTAAGCCCCATAATCCAGTACATATTTGCTAAGGTTTTTGAAATTCACTAATGACCATACACATCATACCTTTATCACCACCATATGAGGCAATAACTCTAGTCATTGTATTAGAAGTTTTTCCTAAAATTGTTGTACCCCTTCTCTTTTCTTTAAAACTAGAACTTGCTTGTACTATATATTCCTTTGTATTTAATCTATTAATATCATCTATAAATGAGTTTATTATAAGAAAGCCATGCATTTTATACATTTTAAATATCTAAGCAAACATTAAAGAAAGAACAGTAAATCCACAACAAAAACGGCTGCCAAATAATCCTCTACTTTATTTTTCAGAACGAAACACTACAAAAATCCTATAAAATCAAGCGCTTTCGCCTGATCAGTATCAGGCTTTATCAAGACAAATGTATATGGGATGTGCCACGGTTTAAATACTGTTCTCAATTAAAAACTGCATCACATAATTAAGATTTGAAAACAATTATTACAATTAATTAACCCACAATCGGGTTTTAAAGTGCTAGTACTCTTATCAACAGTTTGTATAACAAATTACATTACTGTAAACTCCGTTCTTTTTTAAGAATTAAATACTTAAAAGGTGTTGACATTTGAGTATAAATCATTAAAAAGCAACACAATTCTTTACAGACAGACAGTGTTTGTTTAAAAACTGATCTAAAACACTAATAGCAGCAAGGACTTTAAAAACTACAATATTTACAGCGACACTTCCAACATTTGTTAGCAGCAGAAATGTCAATTTGAAAGATTTATTCGAAAGACAGGAAGTAAAGGCTTCTCTTATGAGTAAAAAGAAGGTAGGAACATATAAATGTCAAACTTGCAAGCAATGTAACCACATCTACAACAACAGTAAATATTACATTAGCTCCAGAAATTTTAATGTCAACCCTAAGGGGTACTACAATTGTGCCACTAAAGGGATAGTCTATTTAGGTTTCTGTGAGTCTTGCTCTGGATTCTATGTGGGAAAGACAGAAAGGACTCTGCGGAAAAGGATTTATGAACATTTATATGAAGTCAGTATTAAGAAAGAGAGCAACGCTTTTTATAAGCATTCGGTTATGTGTCCCAACATGGCTTTAAAATTTCTTATTCTAGAACACGTACCCCAAAACCCCAGAGGAGGGGAATGGGAGGCCTCTCTAGAATATAAGGAGCTATTATGGCAGATCAGATTAAATGCAACAAAACCCCCAGGAATGAACGAATCAACTAGCATTAAAAGTGTTTTAAAGATCAGATGAGCCAGGTTATAAGACATGATTTTTATTGAAACATATATTTTCAACATTTTCAACATTTTATACGGACTCATTTAGGCTATTCAGTTTATTAATTCAATTAATTTTACAAAGTTTATTAATTTAATGAATCTATTTATTCAATCATTTTCAAGTTGTATTTTTAATACGACATTTTAACATGTTACTTTAATAGAAGGTTTAACAATACTATGCGCAGTTAATTTCCTAGCAAGATTTGATGTGAACAGGCTTAATACATTTCATATGGTAGTTTTTATATTGTAGTTTTTAAAGTCCTTGCTGCTATTAGTGTTTTAGATCAGTTTTTAAACAAACACACAACACACTGTCTAAAACATTAACTTTTGAGAAGCATCTAAGCATTTACAATGACATGTTTTATGTACACATTTGTATATCTGTAAAGAATTGTGTTGCTTTTTAATGATTTATACTCAAATGTCAACACCTTTTAAGTATTTAATTCTTAAAAAAGAACGGAGTTTACAGTAATGTAATTTGTTATACAAACTGTTGATAAGAGTACTAGCACTTTAAAACCCGATTGTGGGTTAATTAATTGTAATAATTGTTTTCAAATCTTAATTATGTGATGCAGTTTTTAATTGAGAACAGTATTTAAACCGTGGCACATCCCATATACATTTGTCTTGATAAAGCCTGATACTGATCAGGCGAAAGCGCTTGATTTTATAGGATTTTTGTAGTGTTTCGTTCTGAAAAATAAAGTAGAGGATTATTTGGCAGCCGTTTTTGTTGTGGATTTACTGTTCTTGGTTTTAGTCTTTTCACCTTTGCTTTTTGGAGTGTTTTTCGACCATGACCGAAAGGGGCAGCCAGTCCGACTTTGAAGTTACACCTTGTTTGCTGAAGGATGTGCTGGATGACAGACCTGTATCGCGAGAAGAATTCCGCCAGGTTCAGTCTTTGTTAACGCAACTTCTCTCTTCTTTGAGGCAACCGGATTCAAGTGACATTCCTTGCAACCAACAAATAGGGGTTGAAAAAGGTAGAAACGTGAACAATTCTAATGGTAAAAAGCAGACAGCACTTTCTGCCAACAAATCACTATCGCATAAAGGAGGTGGTGAAGACTTAAACAACCGTCCCTCCACTTCCGTGGGTAGTACGGAAACTTCTACACCAGCAGCTTTTAATTTCAACGCGTGGACATCTAGGCAGTTTGCCTTTAATTCAGGTACTGTTTTACGTCAAGAAATTAACAATGAACCAACAGTTGATAACTTTAAACTATTTAGTGACAAGCTGTACGCATACAAATCCATGCAACTTGAGGTGGATTACTTAACTGAATGTGTAAGAGTACAAAGGGTACCCAAAGGTTTACGGTGTACCAAGTTTCCTAACAACGCAACACCTGGATCTATTCTGTTTAATGACTTAACAGATTTGTTTAATAAAACTGGGCTTGAAATGATCAAGCTGATGATAAAAGACTATGAATCGAAACTTGGTGTGCTTTTAGTAGACTTAAACAAATTGAACAATGCAGTTGTTGCTGATACGCATTTTGTACAAGTTAAAAAAGACTATGATCAGGTTTTTCATGAAGTAGATCAGCATTGTATTAAAATAGTTAATCGGAAAGTGAGAAAGTTAGAAAGGGACCTCAATGAATACAAAAATGGTGTAGCATTTCAACCAACCTACAGGAATAATTACAAAACTAACAACAGATTTAGTAGAGTGGACAATACTAACAATACTGATTCGCCAATGGAAGGTCCACGTAGAAGTGAGAGGTTGGCTCAGAAATTTAATTCTAATAATAGAAATGAGCAGCAGGTTTTTCAATTTCCCCCGGGCAGGACCAACAACAGGGGTCCGTTCTACCAACAGAGGAATTGGGTGAACCAGCAGAGATAGAAACGGATGAAGGGGGGGATATGAACAATTCTGCTTTCTCTATAGAAATATTTGATGCAATTGATTTACCGTATTCTATTGTTTCTAAAGGCAATTTTAAGATTTTTAACTTTACAGACATTGATGTTGGTGACACACACTTTGAATTATTTACAAAAGGTTTTCACTTTGTCCCACTACGCTCCCTTGATATCACAAAGTCCATCCTAGAACTGAAATTATTCACTAGAAAGCTTAATTTAAATATTTTTTTCAAAGGACAAAAGCACTTGCAAGAGAGGTTTTCTAGAGCTAGTACATTCAACCCTCCATTACACCCAGTAGTCAAAACATTTGAAGAATTGGTGGAAGGAGACATTAGGGACACTTTCAGGGACAATAATTCAGAAGTTCAAAACCTGTCACCTGATTGTGCACAACGTATTAAAAAGTTAAAAGCTGACAAAACAAGAATCATGAAACCTGACAAAGGGGGTGGGGTTGTTTTAATGTATAGTTGTGATTACGAAGCAGCAATGTTTAACATTTTGCAGGATTTTGATCAATATTCCACTGCCTCGGTTAATGAAGTCAACCTTGCATACTCCAAGATTAGGTATATGTTGTATGACAACCTAATGCAAGGAGCCATAAATGAAAAATTATACAATTTTTTGCTGGTTAACAAACCAATCACCCCCACCATTTTTGGTATACCTAAGGTGCACAAGGGGTTGAACCCTTTAAAGTTTAGACCAATTGTGGCTGGGGGTGGGGGCATTACTGAGCCTCTCGGTAAATTCATTGATATTTCCTTAAAAAGCCTGGTTAAATCCTTGAAATATATATGTAAGGATTCTTGGGAGTTCTTGAAGAACATCAAAACGGAATTATACGAGACAACAAAATTTCTTATTACCATCGACGTTATTGAACTTTTCCCAAGTATCCCACACGTGCAAGGTTTGGAACTATTCAATGAGTTTTTAGTAAGGTCAGGTGAATTTAATGCAAATGTCATTAGATTGATAGTAGAATGTATGGAAGTCATCTTGAACAACAACTATATATTTTTTAATGGTGAGTTGTTCAGACAAAAGAAAGGTGTGGCAATGGGTTCGCCTTGCGCTTCGGCGTATGCTAATATTGTGTTGTATATGTGGGAGTAGAAATATGTCTTTAATTCTCCATGGGCCAAGAATATAGCCCACTATCAACGTTTTTTGGATGATATATGTGTTTTCTGGAATGGGTCATTGTTGGAATTTCAGGAATTTTTTACACACATTAATTCAACAACGGACTATTTGAAATTCACACACAATATTAGTGAAAAGGAGATTAACTATTTGGATGTTACTCTTATAAAAAATCCTGCCACAGGAAGTTTTGAATCAACTGTTTTCAGGAAGCCTACATTTTCCAATTCATTCCTGCACTTTGATAGTGGTCATCCCACAACACAAAAGAAGGGCATTTTAAAAGGCCAATTAATTAGAGCAAGCAGGATGTGTAGTACACTTGAATTCTTTAAAAAAGAAACACATATTTTGGAAAACATGTTCTTAGAAAGAAAATATCCAAAATGGTTATTCGAAAAAGTGTTGGATGAGATCAGTGGGTTAAGAACCAGTAAATTCACCCCATTGTTAGGCAAGGGTACGATAGTCATCACAGGAGATAACGTCGAAAATGAGACAGATTCCCAAAACACATTTGTTCACACCTTCAACAATGATTCCACAAAATTTAGGGACCTTATTTCAAAATACTGGCCTATTCTGAAATCAAACGAGGAGATTAAACAATTTACAGCGGCACTTCCAACATTTGTTAGCAGCAGAAATGTCAATTTGAAAGATTTATTCGAAAGACAGGAAGTAAAGGCTTCTCTTATGAGTAAAAAGAAGGTAGGAACATATAAATGTCAAACTTGCAAGCAATGTAACCACATCTACAACAACAGTAAATATTACATTAGCTCCAGAAATTTTAATGTCAACCCTAAGGGGTACTACAATTGTGCCACTAAAGGGATAGTCTATTTAGGTTTCTGTGAGTCTTGCTCTGGATTCTATGTGGGAAAGACAGAAAGGACTCTGCGGAAAAGGATTTATGAACATTTATATGAAGTCAGTATTAAGAAAGAGAGCAACGCTTTTTATAAGCATTCGGTTATGTGTCCCAACATGGCTTTAAAATTTCTTATTCTAGAACACGTACCCCAAAACCCCAGAGGAGGGGAATGGGAGGCCTCTCTAGAATATAAGGAGCTATTATGGCAGATCAGATTAAATGCAACAAAACCCCCAGGAATGAACGAATCAACTAGCATTAAAAGTGTTTTAAAGATCAGACGAGCCAGGTTATAAGACATGATTTTTATTGAAACATATATTTTCAACATTTTCAACATTTTATACGGACTCATTTAGGCTATTCAGTTTATTAATTCAATTAATTTTACAAAGTTTATTAATTTAATGAATCTATTTATTCAATCATTTTCAAGTTGTATTTTTAATACGACATTTTAACATGTTACTTTAATAGAAGGTTTAACAATACTATGCGCAGTTAATTTCCTAGCAAGATTTCATGTGAACAGGCTTAATACATTTCATATGGTAGTTTTTATATTGTAGTTTTTAAAGTCCTTGCTGCTATTAGTGTTTTAGATCAGTTTTTAAACAAACACACAACACACTGTCTAAAACATTAACTTTTGAGAAGCATCGAAGCATTTACAATGACATGTTTTATGTACACATTTGTATATCTGTAAAGAATTGTGTTGCTTTTTAATGATTTATACTCAAATGTCAACACCTTTTAAGTATTTAATTCTTAAAAAAGAACGGAGTTTACAGTAATGTAATTTGTTATACAAACTGTTGATAAGAGTACTAGCACTTTAAAACCCGATTGTGGGTTAATTAATTGTAATAATTGTTTTCAAATCTTAATTATGTGATGCAGTTTTTAATTGAGAACAGTATTTAAACCGTGGCACATCCCATATACATTTGTCTTGATAAAGCCTGATACTGATCAGGCGAAAGCGCTTGATTTTATAGGATTTTTGTAGTGTTTCGTTCTGAAAAATAAAGTAGAGGATTATTTGGCAGCCGTTTTTGTTGTGGATTTACTGTTCTTGGTTTTAGTCTTTTCACCTTTGCTTTTTGAAACATTAAAGAAACAAGTTTTAAGGAAATATCAGTCACATATATATTGTTATTTCTAATTACTATTTTATGATCACCATAGTGACCCAGATCCTTAGAATAATGGCTGTATGAAAACAAAAGGAAAATCATTGCCTGAAAGCTCATTTTGTTTGAAATAGACACAAAAAGCAAATAATTAACAACATTAAAGACTACTAACTTATGAGTAAACCATTCCATTCCATGGAATTTAAGGCTCCTAGTGTGAATACATTTTTTATCCAAACTACTCTTCTTATTCACATATACTAGCTACCCTTACTTTAAATATGTAGAGTACTATATGCATCATTAAACAGATGCTTCAAGTATATAATATAAAGTAATTGCTTAAATTACAAGGGTCAAAAAAGAAGAAAATTCAGTTTTGATTTTTATTATCGTATATAAGATTGCATCTATTTAAACATGTGTCTGTTGCCAGGTATGCAGTCAGTCAGACCAGTTCCCAGGTATGCAGTCAATTAGACCTTTGAAGAGTCTAATGAAGTTTCCCCAAATCCCTAGACTACTGTTTACCAATCAACCAACTCAGAGTCACATAGTAAATAGATAAAGGCCATGGGAATCAAAACCAGTGTCACAAGAGATTGCTTGCTAACAACTCACAGTTTCAATCTATCGCACCAATCACTGGATCTGAAACTCTCTCCAATAGTCAGTTCATTAAATTTCTTAAGATTGCTCAAGTTCCACATGTAAAATTGTATGCCACACACTCTGACATCCAGTGCCACCATCAGCAGCTATTATGTGAAGCAAAATATACATATCAATATAACAGTCATTTCATATCCCTATATGAATACTCAAAACATATATATGTCTGCTTTGAGTAATATGTACCAATGATATTGTATAAAAAAGTGTTTTAGTTTCATCTACCCACCATCATAAAGTAATTTACATCCATTTAAACATATATTTAATGTCTAGGTTTATATGTAATCACTAGGCAGTCAAGGAGATCATTGAGGAAACTATTCTAGCCTCTACAAACCCTAAGCCTAAACATAACCTGATCAAGTAGCCTCTCCAGAGTTACACAGCTGGCATACAAAGGCTGTTGAAATCAAACCCTGGGCTACAAGAGGTAGGTCATTGTTTCAATCCACTGCGTTAACTACCAGGTTTTAAACTGCCCTCAACACTCATATTATTAATTTCCAAGTTCCTTAAGTAAAATCATACATAATTTGCTCTGACATCCAATGATATTGTACATCCTTATTTATGTGAAGCTAAAGGTTCTTATACAGGAATCTTTTAATAACCCTGTCTGAATGCAAAATGCATATACATTCTTGATTTAATTCATATGTATCACCAATATTTTACAAAGTACATTATTTACTACAATGTATGGCAATAAATTACTGACCCCAAACAAGTAATACAGAGTAAAAAAAATCCTTTTTGAATACTTTTAATCAGCCAAAGTTTCTTCTAATAGTCACATTATTGTGCATTAAAAACTCAGAGAGTGAGCCTCTATAATTTTTATCTTAAGCATTTAAAACAATCTAAACTGATTTTTGTTGTTTATGCAGGTGATGAAGAATAAGCATTGTCTGAAAAAGAGATTTATGTTCACAAAAAACTACAAAAATCACAAATTCACATATTAATGATCCACTTTGTATA
>NC_056726.1:727517343-727569843 GCF_019279795.1 Protopterus annectens
ATTCTTGCTGAAGATGGTGCAGAATACGTCCTGGGATACTGTCAGGTCCCATGGAAGCTGTGTTTTTTGCCTTGGATAGGGCCTTTAACACTTGATCTATGGAGATGTGAGGTGCAGGACAAGAATTGGGGATGTCAAATGGGCCTTTGGGGGGGACAGGGGGTTGAAGTTTGTACTGATCCTATCTGCTATTGGTTGGCTAAATCAACAGGATCAGTGTAAGTGGTACTATTATGAACTAATTTGGAACAAACCTGGGCTTTATCATGGAGGTTCCTGATGTAACTGAAAATAGCTTTGTGGTTAGCCTTTGGTTTGGAGGCTAGTTTCAATTCATAATTGGCTTTAGAGGTTTTCACTAGTGATCTAATTTGCATGTTTAGACTAAGAAGGGTGTTTTTCCAATTGGAAATTTTTGCCTTTTTACCCTTGGACAACATCTTCTTCCTTTTGATAGAGGATGGCCACCAGATAGGTTTCTGTTTCCTTGAGGATCAGGTTTTAGTTCTGTTGGGTATGGCTGAGTCCATGCAGTTGTACAGGTGCTTGTATACTGCAGTGGCATACTGTTCAGCAAATTTGTCTGCATCCTCTGGGGGGGGGTGGTTTGAATCTATTGAAACCCTCCCTTAGAAGGTTGTAGTCAGCTTTTGAGAAGCTTTTTAGCCTGGTTACAGCTGGGGAGTTGGATACGATGAATACTTTGAATGAGACAGACCGATGGTCTGATCTCACCAGGGAAGAATGTACTATGGTGGTGGTGCAGCGGTCACCCATGTTGGTGAGAACCAAGACTAGAATTGTTATTTCCCCTTGTGTGGGATGAGACAAGCTGGTCTAGTGTATTAGAAATGAAGTCAAGGAATCATTGGGTGAGTGAATTAGAGTGGGAATAGTTCACCCAGTCTATGGTGGAGTAGTTGAAGTCAGCAAGGATCAGGGTGATAGAGGGTACTTTGATGGAGTCATGTAGGTCCAGGTAGGAGAAGTGGGTGTCCTGAGTTATGGAGGGGGGTCTGTAGCTGGCTATAACTTGGATGGGTTTCTTGCCAATTGTCATTTGCACCTGGAATAGTTCTAGTGCATCATGTTGGCAAACCAGTCTGGATAGTGCTTGTCTTTAATGAAAACAGAAACTCCACCACCCTTAGTCTTCCCAACCTCATTTTGGGATCAGAATGTGTGGAATGAGGTATAGCCTGGTAAAGCAGGGGTGCTCTCCGCAGCCTTGAACCAAGTTTCCATGACTGCACAGATGTCAGCATTTTCCAGTGCAAGAAGAGCCTCCAGTGAGTGCATTTTCAGGTTAAGGTTCCTAGTGTTAAGCAGCATGACTTTCAATTTGCTTTTTGACAGATCTTTCATGCTGGAAGACTTGTCTTTGGGACATTGCCTAAAAAGGCACAATGGGGGAGGCAAGAGCCTTGGCCAAAATCCTGAATCCTGGGGCGACAAGTAGAGGTCGTCTCTGCAAAGCATCAAGGGCTGTCAAGCATGTCATCCCAGGCAGACAGATATTGGATCCCCTTGGAATGACACCAGAAGCCAATTGTTGAAGTTAATTATTTTTTGTTGGTACTGTGGTATCATTCTTGGTGAAAGTACAATGCTGCTTAGGGCTAGGGTCATACCTACCTGGGACACATACTCTCTTCATATAGTCCAGGGAGGTATGTCTCAAGTCATTCACACCAGCATGGACAATGACAGAGTCATACTTGTACCTGTTCTGGAGAGACTAAAGTGTGTGAGTGATGTGGCAGATTCTGGCACCTGACAGCTGACCATGATCTTCTCCTTGTCGCACCTGGTGAGGGGGACATAAGTGTGTCTCACACATGAGTCACCAATGACTAGTATGTTTGGTTTATTGTTGTGCCTTATGATCTGTGTGAGTTTACTGTTATGCCTTATGGGCTGTGTTTGTTAGACACTGGTGTGTTTTCTGCTGTGTATGATGTATTTGGTGTTGTGTGTGGAATGTTTGTAAGTGTGTTTTGGAGGTCTATGTTGTGTAGGTAAGTTTTTATTGAGGACCTCTGCATAGATGGGGGTGTGTTGTGTTTGGGTATGTGATGTGGGTGGTGTGGTGTTTGTGCTGGCGATTTCCTCTTTGTCAGGAGTACTGACTGTGGTGCGAGAGAGCATGGATACCAGGTTACTGATGTAGATGCATTTCTCACAAGTAGCAGAATTATGTGCTAGTAGAAGAGGGTTGCCAGTGAACATGAGGCAGTTAATATTCTGTCTCAGTATGCCCATGACGACCAGGCTGGCAGGAGAAAGTGATGGGAATTGCCCAGACATAGTGTTCTGAAACTTGGATGGACTTATGGAGGGAGGGTTTTGATAAGGGTTTGGCCACAAGAGTGTAGACCACAAAAAGCTTCTTAAATGTAAAATAACTGGCCTTAAGCTCAGGTATTAAAACCAAAACTAAGCTGGTTAGAATAAGACGCAAATTTAATCAGGCTACTAACAAGCAGTAATAAATACAGCAGAATAAAAGCACTCCAACACTTAAGAGCAAGCAACAAGGCAAAATAAGGTAATAAAGTAGGAAGAACACAATTACAGTAAAAGCAGCTGAATAAAAAGTGCATTTTTATTGTGGAGAAGAAATAAACAGAAGATTATTCAAGATTAAGAAATTAAGGGTGTTGGCATTCCAAAATGCTCTCTTGGTACACAGTAGAATGAGCTGTTGATATGGGACTGGGAGGAGTGTCCAAAATCAAAGAAACAAGGGGGTAGTCCTTCCCAAATGATCAAACTGTACTCAGTACTATAAGCAGATGTGACTGGGAGGAATGTCCAAAATCAAATTTACACCAGGGGTGGGCAATTCCAAAGCCACCAAGCATACAACACTAGGATGGGAAAGTGGAGGAAAAACAAAATGTAACTCCTTATACCAGTCAACAGAAAATAAACCAACCCCCACTATGAAACCAGCTGAACAGAATCCAGCCAGTGACCAGAAATATCAAGCAAATAAATGCAGTACAGTTGTGTTAATTCTTAGAAAAACAGAAAAACAAAATTCAGACAACAAGAAAAGCAATCCTAATCAAATAAATAAATGCAGCACAGTTTTGTTAACTATCACAAAAACAGAAAAACAAAATGCAGACAGAGAGACCAGCAATGTCAAGCAAATAAATAAATGCAGCACAGTTTTGTTAACTATCACTGAAACAGATTAAGTGAAAAAAGTATACTTACAGAAGGTTTCTGTATCCAGATGGCTATTGAATCAGTCACAGCCAGGCTACAAGGAGCAGCTAAGGAGATAAATTACTTAGAAAATGAACAACGACATCCCATCTCCTTCTGAAGATTGTATTGCTCTGTCTTAATAGATAGTCATAGCTGGCCTTAGGAATAGGCCAATTAAGCGGCCACCTAGGGCACTGCTGTAGCAGGGACACTTTTCTAGAATTTATTTGTTTATTTTTAGTAGTAAATAAATGGTTTCTTAAAATATGTTAAATGAATAAGTGAAAAAATGGAAGAGTAAGACAAACTGGGATAAAAAGGAAGAAAAAAGTAATCTGGATGGTGTAGGTAGACCAGGGTGGGGGGACCGGGTAATGTTGGGGGAACCGGGTAATGTTGGGGGGCACTGTGGAGCCCTTTTGCCTAGGGCACCAGTTGACCGAAGGCCAGCTCTGAGATAAAGACCTTGAAGATATCTGCTCACCACTGTGTGTAACATAGCATCTGTGCCTCTTAGATAAACCTAAGGATGTAGCATGGCCTCAGTATTATTATTGTTTTATTTATTTGCTTAATTTTATTTGCTCAGCAGTTCACTCTGAGCTTGCAGACCTTTTTCAAGGGAGAGCAAAGTGGAATTCATACTGAGCAGACAGCTGATTATTTCATTAACATCTCATTATACATGTCTGAGTAATAATATAGCAGTATATCTCAATCAACATGTTTACATGTGGTGTGGATTTTTTAATTTTTAAGAGCACCGGAATTTTCTTTAAACTGTATTTCTTTCTAGGTAAAATGCTTTTGTTTTTCTTTTCCCTATTCCCTTCCCATGTTTATACTTTCTCTTGTTCTTCCTCTGGTATGTTATAAAACTTTAAAGAATTCACTAATTCAAGTCACAAATAAAATACCACCTTCTCGCCAAATTGTATTTGTCACTGTGCATTTCCACCAGGGTGATCTCTCATTTCATATCTAAAACTCATCTCCTCATCTTTTGTCTACTTCATACAAAGTCATAATGGATGGCACAGTGGTGCAGCGGTAGCATTGTCACCTCACCCCATGAAGTTCTCCGGTTTGATTCTCAGCTGGGGTGCCTTTTGTGTGGAGTCTTCATGTCATCCTTGCGTTCGTGTGAGTTTCCTCTGGGTGCTCTGGTATTCTCCCCCATTCAAAGAGCATTTTTCCCTGAGCATCTGATGAAAATTGGCTACATTCAAAGTCAGACTTTCCTGGTTAACAAATGTTAAATACAAAAGTCATACATAACTAATTCCAGTTTTCATAAATATTCATTTACAAGCATCCTTTTAGTCATGTTATGTCCTCTATTTCACACCTTCTCTCTCTTCATTTCTGTCTATCCCTTTTGACCTGAATCCTTCAAGCTAAAATATTTCCTCCTTTGCCTCATACCTCTACCGCCACCTTCTTGGTCTTCTTAAGTCTATCAGAAATACTAATTAACATATCGTTGTTACTGAAATTGCTAGCACACCAATGGATGCTACCCATATCACATGCAATATCTCCTTTAACTGTATTCTGTATTCTTTCTGTTATTTTAATCCTCTCATACAATATTTTATGTTAATCTGTGATTGTTTTCTGTTTATTTTATGTTCAGTTGTATTCCATATTATTGTTAATCTGTACTTGTGTTCTCTTTTGGAGATTGTCTCCCTGGAATATGCTAAAAAGGGGCTTTGCCCTATTTGATTTTCCTGGCAAAGAAAGGCACATATACAGAGCTATAGATATAGATATAGATAAAAGAAAAAAAAAAAGCACAAGATAGCCTACATGAAGTGTTATACTGTGAGGTCTGGTTTGCTCTATTAATGGGGAAATTATAACCTCTAAGATGATAACTTGTTCTCCTATATGTAATTCCTTGAACTACTTATAAGAATTGCACAAGTATCTATTTATTCAGTTATTTGTTTACTTATGTTACCTGTTAATTTATTTATTTATTTTAGTGAAAGTCAAAAATCAATCCATCTTTTCCAAGGTGTAGTAACGTATCCAGAAATTCTGGACCTACTATTACTGCTGCTTGAAATTGACTGTTAACACTAGTTAACAAAGAGATTCCGTCTTGAGCAGATGCTATTAACTTCTTTACAATGACTTTGATTTATTTTATGTTTGCGTTTAAACTGGTTTGTAAACTTCTCCTTAGTGTCCTTTAACCAATGCCACCATCTTAAACTCATTTTGAAATTAATAATAATAATAATAATAATAATAATAATAATAATAATAATAATAATAATAATAACCAATAAATTATGTAAGCTTCCCGCAAAGCCTACACAGAGTTTACTTGTTAGTGTGATGAGCGGCAGCGCTAATTGCACATTCATGCTACTTATCACGCTTACACAAGCACGGTTTCATGACCAGTAACAGTGTTGCTGGGCATGAAACCATACAGAGCAACACAAGCAGAGAAAGAAGATGCATTCAAGTTTGCTTACAAGCAAGTTTGCTCACCAAGATTGAGCAGACAGCCACAATGACTACTAGGAGTAAAAATTAATAAAATGAATGAATAAAGAGGAAGAGGGCATGGTAAATATGTCAATGTATGTACACTTCCAGCTCAAGTCAGTAGCATAACATTAAGCACATATGTAAACAGCACAGAATGTACTGTTTATAACTCCTGAGCAAGTATATTATGATATAAACACACATGACAGTATATATGTGATGGTCACACAAGGTTACATGTCAATGGAGGTGAATGGTTGTGATATAAACATCACTATCATGCTCATTGGGGAGGACATTTAGCAAAGATGGTCTATAAATTAGGGGTATGTGCATACTCTGAAGATCTGCAAAATGAATTGTTTAAATATGACTGACATGTCACCATAACTCTCAACCAGTCACAGACACACAGCACAGACTTCTGGACAAATGTAACTAGAAACAGGAACAATCATGGACAGTTTTACAATATTATGACCTAATATCTGTGGCACTGAGAGAATATGTGAGTGTAAATTATTATACAGGTTCTGCAGGAACTGTAATGATTGTCAGTATTCTATAACTGGAATTCACCATCCCTTCCTCACACATGAGCAATTTTTAATAGTTTAAGAGGGGCATTGTTAAAACTGGATTTGAAATCAGGGCCTATCATGGCCTTTTGATAGGTCTGCATGACATATAAGCCACAATTACCACCTGCAAGAATCAAACCCATGCCATCACTGAGTTGTGTATTTAAAGGGTGCAACACAGAAAGACATATCACACAGGTATCTAGTAGAACACCTTGAAGGGAAGTCTTATCTTTCATATCCCGATGAGTATGCATCCCAAAGAATAGTTCTGTATGCCTTACTAGATGTGTGGGAGCTCACCGTGTCAAATGTGATACACTTGGCTAAAGCATCCCTGGCTGATGTAGGTATTGGCCATATGGATAACAACACATACAAGCACCAAACTTTTGAGTGGATTCCCTACACACAGCTGGGTATTGCATGTATCTGACATATGTAATACCATTGGATATTGTCTAAAGCATCTGCAACTGATGTGTGAATTAAGTAATCCATTATAATGAATGGTACAGCAATATGTGAGAATTATGGCAATGCACCAACTATGCCATGTATACAGAAAGTGCAGCAGTGCAAAGTCAATGATTGAGGAAGCTGTCACTAAAATATTATACACATACCAAACAATAAATGGAGCACTCTCTATAAGCAGATATCAGCCATCAAGACAGGTGCCACATGATCACTGTCCCCCTGACATTGATGGTCAAAATGTTATACTGGCATGAAATCCCCACGTACATCCATATGTGTTCATGTAAACTATCAAGTGGTAATACTGATGTGATGTAGTGGTATGTGTATGATGCAGTACAATCACACTATAGCTGTACCGAGTCTACAATTGTACGTCATAGGTTCATAGGCGAGCACTAAGCTAAAAGCCCAAAGGGCCATACAAGCCTTGCAGATTTAACCTGAGTTTAACAATTTTCAATCGGTAGATGAACAAAGTTCACAGAGGTATGAGCCTATGCCATGGTATTGTAATACCGGCTGCCTCTGTCCATGAGGGACATGGACTCCACCCCAGGAGTAAATTTAAAACTACACATCCATTGATCTAGGTTGCACTTGAAGAGGGTCAGGTAAGGGTTTTTTTCTTTACGTGAATAGGAAGCTTATTCCCTAAAAGGGGTAGACCCTGAAAGATGTATCTATTTCTCCAACATGATTTATTTATGTCAGAGTGTAAGTTAAGATCCTTGGAATGAGTGACTCTTGTGCAGTTTGTTTTACGAATGTGTAACATTTCCTGCAGGGCCTGATGGGACACTGCCCTGTAGCCCAAACACAGAGCACCTCTTAGTAGTCTGTAGGGGACAGAATACAGTGATAGGGCTTTCAATATTTCTGTGTAGAACTTGTTTTTTATAACCTGTATCTTCCTGGGTAGAAAACTCTAGGATTGCTCCAACTGTTGCAGATGTCTGGTGATGTACATACCGAAGAGTGCATTGTACTCAATTATTGGTGTGATGAGGGTCAAGTACAATTAAATTATAACATCCTTTGATCTGGATGCCATTCCCTTACTTACGAGTTGTGGTACGTAGAAGGACTTTCTCACCACTGTGGACACAGAATGGTTGAAGTTCAGATTAATATCAACATGAGTGACCACATCCGCTATATTGTAATTAGATGGGGTATTTGTTTTGCAAAAGTGAATACTTATGATTTTTTTTTTCATTTATTTTCTCTCCATGGCTCTGGCAATAATCATTTGTGTGTATTAATCCTTTCTGCAGTACATAAGTATTGTTTGTGGATTCCATGATTGACCCCAATTTGCAGTCAGCTGCAAACTTGGACAGACAAAGACTGTTTGCATTTGCATTGACATCTGAGAAATAAATACCAAACAGGAAATAAATACCAAACAGGTGACTGGCCTCTTGTTAGAGGTGAATTCACCCACTTTGACAATATGTGTCCTGTCAGTGATCCATTTGGCTACCCACCTGGTGACGTAGGGGTTTATGCCCAGTTGGGAAAGTTTCTCTGTAATACCTGAGTTTGTAATTGTGTCAAATGCCTTGGCCAGTTCAAGTTTAGTGGGATGCACAGTTTTTCCCTTATCCATGACCTTGGTTATTTTCTCAAAGAAGTCAACAAGATTTAACAGATATGATATACCCTTAACAAATCCAAACTGGTTTGGTTCCAGAGTTGTGAAATTACCTATGTCATTGTTGATAAGGTCCATGATGATGATTATTCCCATGGCTGCACTGATGATGCTATTCAGGCTTATGTGTGTCTATAGTTTCCTGGTTATGTTGACGGTCCAACCCTTGTGCAGAAGGATGACTGTTGCTGTCCATCATTCTGCTGGAGACTGTTTTTAAATAGGTATATAAATGTGTCTGCTAGGTCTTGTTTGAAATTATTTATAAGGGAACCTGGGATGTTGTCCGGGCCCATTGTGGTTTTAGCCTTAGAGTAATCAGAGATGACCTGCTCTCTTGAGATAATAGGCTGAGGAATGATGGCAGCTATACTTTGGGTGATGACCGGTGGGGATAGGGGATTGAAGTTTGATCCAAATCTGTCAGCTAGCAGGTTGTCTATTTCCTGTGTTTGAGTATGGGTGCTGCCATCCACAACCAGCTCTATGCATAGCTTGGTACTCCCTTAAGATTTCAGATGTAGTTACAAAATGGTTTGTGACATCACTTCCAAATACAACATTGTGTATCAATCACATGCATCACGGTGGAACTGTTAACAGAGTCCTACAACCCAATCCATTTATGTCATTACATCATTTGTATGTCATATGTCTGTATGTTTATCAGTGGAAGTTTGTGGGTGATGGCCCTGACCCCATACATGTACACATTACAACTGTTGTGGATGCAGTTCATGCACAACAGTTAATGACACAAATGCTGACAGCCCCAAAATACTTATGTGGAACACCTGAATACTCCGAAAGAACAGCAACACAAGTGTGCATACAATGAATTCACCAAGGATGAAAGTGAATCTGAACACGTCATATGTTTCTCTGTATAACAGCATTACAGCATGCAGATGAAAGCATGTTCATGTGCATACGTAATCATCATGATGTAATATTTCTGTGTCAGAAACACTTCCAAATGCTAGGTATACACATGCACACCCGAGCCATACTGCAGCTGTCACTGTGATAGTTGAAGGAGAACTGTGCAGAATGTGGATATGCTCCACTTTAAGAACACAAGCCTTATTAAGATAACAATGTACATAGCATCATCCCATGGTAACAGTCCTCAGGAGGCATATTACTACAGTTGTTATGGAAGGAACATGTAATGAAACTGTAGCAGTGGCCATTAATGCATTATGCAAATCTCAGATTGGAATGCACTGTTGTAGAGCTACATTACATCCACACCTTAACAAAGTACATATAGATGACAGCAACACTGATGTGCAATCTTCAGAGGGTCAAAATTAGTAGGTAAATGGTGAAGAGCACATAGAATCCTAGCCATTATTATACCATTTAAACCAAAATTGCTATGTCTATGTGATGGAAGATAGTAGGTATATATTTGATTTTATTACAGAATGCCTCTGTTCATATGTGGCATGTACACCACCCCATGACAGAATTAGCAATCACACATCCAGTAGTCTGCAATTCACTAGCAGAGGGTAATGCAGTGGCTGTGATTTACAATGGATGCATGCATCTTTGAGATGATGACATCCTCAGTGTTTCACAGAAAGGATGTTATGTGGACAGAGGAAACAGGTAACACTGGATTCATGGGGGTGTGTAAAATGTTCTCCTGAGCTGAAGTCAAATCAAAACATATTCAAAATGTCATACAACAACCTTAATATACTAAAACTACACACCCACATCAGTTGACTGAGATCGGATTTGAACACACCAGTGTAGATATACAAGCTGGGTTCCATATAACGTAAAACTAGCACCACTACAGCTGTCAGACTTTAACAGTCTCAGAGTGCACTTTATAGAGGATGATATCATCAGTGTATGCTGAGAAGAAAATATTGGGATGAATGTAGGACCTAGATGTGGACTTCCATCCTGATGTAAAATTTTCTCCGGACTGACAACTGAATGAGCACAAATAAGTTGACTGCTGTGAAATTAAAACTCCTACCCATCTAGTTGCACAAGCTAGAGAACACAGTACTTAAAGCTAGCAGCAACATACGAATTTAATGCTGTCAGAGTGCACTTTATAGAGGATGACATCATCAGTGTATGCTGAGAGGACGATATGGGGAGGATTGTGAGACATAGATGTGGACTCACATCCCAATATGAAATTGTCTCCAGCCTGATAGCTGAATAAGGACACACACAATTTGACTGCTGTGAGATTAGAACCCCTATCTATCTAGTTACATAAGCTAGAGAATGCAGTACTTAACAATAGTGCCACAGCACAAGTATGGCTGTAACAGTGTCAGAGTGCATTTTATTGAGGATGACATCATCAGTGTATGGTGAGAAGATGATGATGTTATGATGTGAGGTCTGTATGAAATTGCTGTGGAGTCATTTACCAGTGTAAAAGTATTTAAAGAATGATACTTGAGTGAGGGCAGTAGGAGCTTGAGTCAACATCTTCTGACTATGTGCACACACACACACACACACACACACACACACACACACACACACACACACACACACACACACACACACACACACACACACACAAGTTGACTGTTGTGTGATTTGATCCCCTGCCTAACTAGTTGCGTAAGCTAGAGAACACAGTACTTAACACCCACACCCTCACAGACATCTGAATTTAACATTGTCACAGTGCTCTTTATAGAGGGTATCATCATAGTGTTGCAGGTAACATACTGTTATGAAACTTGTGTGCAAAGGCTGGACTTTTTATATGAATGTGTGATTTCCATTTGCAAAAAATACATTTAAATACATCCTGGTAACCTATTTTGAAAGAAGTTGTTATGAATGTATACTGCAGAACTGAGCCATACATGTACCTGTTTCTCAGGATAACACACACACACACACACACACACACACACACACACACACACACACACACACACACACACACACATGCATGCACATGCACATGCACTTTGGAAACACCAGTACTGCAAGGGTGGGGGTATGTGTCTTCATAGTCAGATGAAGTGATGTCCACATTAATAGAATTTACTGACAATACCAGTGTGATATAATCATGGATGACCAATGTCCAGTGTCAATATAAACTCATACCAAATGTAACAATGCAGTTATGCTCTGTATTTCTGTAGTCTGCTTGACAATGGCCCAAGTACTGATATGTCATTTACAAGTGCATTGCTGCAGGGCACAATTGAATATCAGAAAGTATGTGTTCAGTCAAATATACATGTCCATGCCCTCCTCTTGTGTTTATGAATACCTTTCCATGTAATGGAAAATAACAGCCTAGTAACCAGAGTAAGACATGCTAAACAGCTTTTTTTACACAACACATCATGGAGAAACTGATTTGCATGATGATGGCAACATGTTAACGCACGTGTGATTTGCATTTCATAAATTCAACTTGAGCTACTAAAGTAGTTGCAAGATATGTTATGGGAGAAGCAGCAATACTGCTGACAGATACTGTGATGTTCATGGTGTAGTCTAGGTGTGAATTGTGGCCAAAGTTTTACTACATAAATAACTGTTGCCATTGCCTTCCTCATTTGTACAACATTAAGTGACAAGTAAACATGGCTGTATGGTTAAGGAAAAAAGTGTAAGATTTAATTTGGTTTGCCTTTCTTCACACAAACAGGCTCAGCAGTGAGGTGCATATGTCGGCACTCTGGACAGTACTGTGTGCAAAAACTACACTTGCTGCCTAGCTTTTTCTGTTGCACAGTGTGTAATAGCAGTAAGCTCTTGCTCAGAGCACAAGTGAGCCAGGGTTCAACTCTAGATTATTTTTTTTTTACAAACGGCGTCTGGATGGCATTAGCTAAGTAAATGCAATCAGGACTTCAGATGTTCCTATCAATGACTACACTAAAGTATGTGTCTTCCTCAAATTTTATCAGTCATTGTGCAGCTAATACCCGTTTTCCAGGTCTCACTGCAAATCGCAAGTTAATTGAATATACAGCTTTCTAGAAATGATAAGGGGTGTTACATCTTTTGAAATGATTATTATAAATCATCAGATATGCTAACTATATGCGTATGGATGGATATCCTGGAATGTATGTGCAGCATGCTCCTTAACAGTAAGGACAGTTTCACATCATATTAGATGAACATTTTATCCATCATCACCTGAACATGACATAACGGGAATCCTAAAGCAGACTTTTAAACCTTGCACACTGCAGAAGCACTGGTAAACTATTGAATCAAGGTAACAGGCTTATATTATCCTTCAGCAGAGTCGTGTCAGTATGCAGAAACCATGGGATATCTGTACATCCAGCAACATAATAGATACACAAACATAAAGTGGGGTGGGAGTGAAAGGATGAATACAAAGAAAGATGATCGTACACTTAATGTTTGGTTTAATGCAACATTCATGGACATGTTTTTGGCTTGTTCTCATTATTAAGCTGCTATGCTATGTAGCATGAAGTGAATGACATAGGGATACAGAAGGGTTAGGAGAGAAACAATAGGTTTATGACAAGAAGAACAAGGTTGGATAAATATCTGATAGTTGTGGGGGTGGATGTCACTTCAGATACTCATTTTTGGCCAGTATTCAATATATCTCCATGAGAACTCATAACTGTGGCAAATGTTAATATGTGGGCGATTAAACATATCATACACATATAACAACACACAAAGAAATAATGTGAAATACATCTGAAATAGAACCCTTGATACTATGGGCAAAAAATCTTTAGTCAAGTGATTTGTGTTAACATGCTGCATAGGAAGTTACATTTTGTTACATTCAGCAGTCTAAAGAACTGTCAGAGTAACTGTTTAAAAATAGTGCCTTTACTCTGCTTTAACTCTGCGTTCCTTTAGTGCAGCATGTTTAAACAACACTGTACAGAGATAATCAGACTAGTGTGGCTGACAGCAAGAAACTCACCAAGTTTTGCCATAGGATGCACAGAGCCATTCACCACCTTTCGACATTGGTGCTCAATGCCAAACTCAGTGCAAAGGCAGAGGACAAAAAATGAAGGATTTTTTATGGGCCATTTCTGGCCATGTTTCTATTTTCTGACCTGATTAAAGGTGTGAAAATGGGGTTGATAGGAAAGTGGTGAAATGGGGGGGGGGCAAGCAAAATGAAAAAAAAAATGGGAAGCAATAAAGGATTTTGCAGGAGGGAATTAGGAAACAACCATAGCTCTCCACTTCTTCAACAATGTAATGTAGACATACAGAAACACTGAATGAATTTGGACTGCCACGACAACACAGAATGGTGACAACAATGCAATAATGTTGTATAGCCAATTTGACCACATCAAGTGTTTTGAGAAGACATGTACAAAGAGGAGAGCTATGTATGGGACAATTTTTTTTTTTTTTTTTGGGGACAGGTGCCCATTTTGGGGGGATTTCAAGAAGATAAGAATGCTGGGGAAGGGACATATGATTGTGAGGGTCAGGTAGGTGGGGTAGGTGAGAAAGCAGATGCAGAAAAACAGGACGAACAAGACAGACACAGGGATAGTGATGGACACAAAAGGTTGGGTCACCATGACTGGATAAAGGTAGGGGAAATCGGAGGCACATGCCCATTAAGCATTGGAACAGTGAGAATGTAGTCCTCACCAGGAACTTACATTAGAAATTAGGTTTAGTCGAAAGGTAGGTGAGATGTTAAAAATTGAGAAACCAAAGTTAGCCTCTTTCTTTGGCATCTCCAAGATTCACAAAGGTACCACGAACCCACTATATGGGACAATTGTATCTGGAGAAGGTTCTAAGACATACCCAATAGGTACTGTTTTGGATCGGTCCCTCAAATATATTGTGGGGAAATATCTGCACTTAGTAAAGGATTCGTGGGACTTCTTAAAGAGCTTGAGCCCTGAGATCTGTACAGGAGAAACTTGTTTTTTAACTATCTGCGTAGTCAACCTGTTTTCCTGTATCCCAACTGAGGAAGGTTTGGACCTCTTCAGTGAAGTCCTAAACAACACTCATATTTTATTAGATATGGGTGTGAATTTTTATGTTGAACTTATGAGGACAGTGTTAGAAAATAATTTTGTATATTTCAAAGGAGAGATCTTTAAACAGATAAGAGGAGTGGCTATGGGAGCAGCTTGTGCCCCCATATATGCCAATTTAGTCCTTCTACAATGGGAGATTACACATATATTTAAAACTAAACTTTGGAGACATATTAAACTGTACAAGTGATTTCTGGATGATATTTTTGTTGTTTGGGATGGACCAGAACATACTATTGGTATATTTATAGATTACTTGAACACCACTACTAATTTCTTAAGTTTACCCACAAATTTGATAAGACTGGGATTGATTATTTGGACGTGAGAGTGGACCTGGTAAAAGGGCAATTAAAATCTAGGTTTCATAGGAAACCCACTTTCAGCTATTCCTATCTACCCTATTCAAGTACACACCTGCTTAAACAGAGGAAAAGTATTGTGAAAGGCCAGATGGTCAGGTCAGCTAGGATGACCTCACAAAAAAGTAATTCTTGGGGAGAAATTGAATTTATCTCAAACTTATTTGTAGACAGAGGTCATCCAGTTAGCCTAACTGACGATGTGGCATCGGAGATAGTTAATGGATACGGTACAAAATATATGCTCCTATTGGGTGATAAAGAGCAGGTCTTGTATCAAATAAGGAAAATGATAGACAGCAATTTATGAAAGCTCTAGTGTTGGAGTACAATTATGCCTCACCTGGGATTAAAGATTTAGTTAAAAATAACTGGAAAATGTTAAAATTCAACACAGATATTGTGGAGAAAATAGGAGAAAACCCTAGGTTTGTGTTTAAGACAGGTGCAAATCTAAAAAAAGTTCTTGAAAGAAACAGGAAGGGGACAAACCCCACAAGGGAGAGTGGAACTAGGAAATGTGGTAAATGCACACACTGTAAATACATTTATGAAAAAGGAAGCATTATTTTGAGTAACAACATTCAGAGTACACTACATCTTAAGAAGGGTAATTGTAACACTAAAATTATTGTTTATTTGGCCTTGTGTAAAGACTGTCCCAGTTTTTTTGTGGGCATATCAGAAAGAACAAGAAGATAAGGGTGTATCTATGAACACACTTATAATATAAAGAAGAAAAATGTAAATAATGCCCTATATAGGCATCTTTCTGCACAACCAACACATGCAGAGTTTTTGTTTAGGATTTTAGAGCAGGTATTGATGGACCCTAGAGGGGGACTGGGAAAATTGGCTTTGCTGCAGGGAAACATACTGGCAGTTTAAGCTTAATGCTACCACCCCACCAGGGTTAAATGACCATATTTCAATTAAACCTTATCTAAAGAAGAAAGCTTCCAAATTGTAGGATTGAACATTATATTTTCATTTATTGTAAAAATGTTTAATATGAACATTATTTTATTGTACTATTTTATTATATTGTAATTATTTACATTTCTTGGGGAGATTGGTATTGTATTTTACAATAGGGAACAATATGTATTTTTAAGATTGTATTTAAGGAACAGATGACTTAATTTTGGTCGACTGTGTATAGATTTTGTTGTTAAGTGATGTACCTTTATAAAATCTTGGCACCTTTTGAGGTGAACAGAGTACTCAAATGATGGGAGATGTTGGCTTACTATTCAAAAAGTCCTGCATTGTGGCAGGATGAAAGTGCTTGTGTTTAAAGTCAGTAAAAACATTTTTTATTGTGCAGGCTGATCCGGTGTGCCCTAACCGCTTTATTTTTTATTAGTTTTTCTTTTGTGGTTATTTCCATTTTTTTTGTTGTAACAATAGTATAAGTGCTTTCCCACCAATTTGTGATAATGCATTTTATGGCCAGTGCACAAACACGCACGACTATGTCAACTGTATTTGGAGGTTGGCAAGCAGAGAAAAATTTCCAAACAGAGGAAGGGAGTTTAAGAAACAACAAAGATAATGTGACATTTGGCATTAATTTATGGCATGCGTGCTGCTATACCCAGTCACAATTTGTCCAGTGATCAACACTGAAATGATAAATTACTTGGCTTTTAGGCCATGACTTTGGAGGTATCAATTAAATGACGGCGCATATTGTTTTAACATACTGTTAAAAGTAAATTGTACAAAGTGGGATTCAAACCTATGTAAAAAAGACAATGCACATTTCCACTTAGATGATTTTTCCTGATTGCCACAGAAGAAGTGTTTGGCCGTCGTGGTTATCACAGATGTACAGTTTAAGGAGTGGCTGTTGCTATACTTCCGTTAAGACTGTGTGTATGTGACATACAAAGTCCTGACTTATGCATTCTCATCTATGATGCAGGACTAATGCCTGACCATATACTGGGAATGGATAGAGTTTCATTGCTTTAGTAACAGAGTTGTATTTTGTGGTACATAACTCACATAACATTCTGTTCCTCAGTTATACCTGGGTTACGGGAGAGCTTTAGGTGACAGCCAGTAAACTATTGTGTCCCTCACATTGTTTTTTACTTAATCATAATTGTCATGTGAACCAGTTACTTACATAATACATATGATGCAAAAATATGTCTATGCTCAATCAACCTGCTATACATAGCTATTGATATGTAGTACTACCTTTGTAATCAAAGTTTTGTTGAAAAATTATAGTAGGACACCCTAACTAAAAAGTGGATTGTGCTGGATTAGAGTCCTGTCTCACCTGTGTTCTGGCCATGAAGTCATTGTACTTACACTAGTGCCACAGGGAAAGCTAGGCAACAGGTGCATTTTCCACACTCAGTACTATCCAGCATGCTGACAGCCACCCCTCACTGGTGAGTCTGCTTGCATGAAGGAAGGCAAACCAAATTAAACCTTGAACTTTTTTCCTTAATTAGTAAACCTTGTTTGCATATAGGAAAGCAATGCACAGATGTAGAAGGCAATAACAAACATATATTATTTGTGTAAATAATCATTATAGACATTCCTCAGTAAAAATAACTATTGTGGGACTCCAACTCCGCTTTACCTATCTTCTTTCTTACTTAGCTGAACATATTTACATCTTGTGCTACACAGACATTCAGGAAACAGGTGCAATTTCTGCAGTTGCTGACCACTGCAGAATGCCATTGATTGTCTCTGGCGCCCCTGGGCTTTTGAATACTGGCCAAGACTCTTGCCACCCCAATACTGCCTTTTTTAGGCAAGGCTCAAAAGACAAACCCGCCTCCATAAACAACAATAATAAACAAAAACTGAGGGTAATGCTGCTCAACGCCAGAAGTCTAAACCTCAAAATGCATGCACTCAAGGCTCTCCTTACTATGGAAGAAATCGACGTATGTGCAGTGACAGAAACCTGGTTCAAGGCTCCAGAGAGCACCCCAGCACTACCAGGCTATAACTCCTACCATACATTTAGGTCCCAAAACCAGGACCGGAACACAAAAGGAGGGGGTGTGTCCATATTCATCAAGAACACCTACACCTCCAGGTTAGTAGCACAGCACGCAGAATCTGAGACCATCCAAGTGCAATTGACAGCGGGTAAATTGACTGTTAAATTTATAGCTTGCTACAGATCTCCCACCTTGTCTCAGGACCCTCATGCAGCATTCCTGAGAACATTAGAAAGTATGAAGATTCTACCCAACACCATGCTACTGGGTGACTTCAACTATCCAAACATTGACTGGGAAAAGTACTCAAGCTCAAATGCCCTAGCCCAATGCTTCCTTGAGTTTATAAACTCAAAAGCCCTTGAACAGCTGGTCACCACTCCCACAAGAGGTGACAACATACTGGACCTGGTCATCACCAACATGGGGAACCTATGTTCCACACCTGAGGTAAACTCATCATTGGTAAGATCAGATCACAAACTAATCACACTGGACATCCACTTCCCGACCCCCCCCCCCCCCCAGTCAAGGAAATCAAGGTAAAAAACGTCTGTAAAGCCAACTTCACACTCCTCAAGACCGAGGTAGGAAGTTTCAAAGCTCCCAATAAAATGGAAAATGATGATCCAATGGCAGAATCCTTTACAAGTGCATTCTATGGACACCTTCAAGAATGCATGGACCGAGCCATCCCAAGTAAAATCAAAACCAACTCCTCAAAAAAGAGGAAGTCAGGCTGGTGGACCCCGGCCATAAATAAACTTTACAATAGAAGGAGGAAACTCCTGCAAGATAGAACAAAATCCCAAAATAAGAAGGCATCTCTGATTAACATCAGTGAAAAACTGCGCTCCCTCATTAAATCATCCAAGGCCAACTTCGAAAGAAAAATAGACAATGACTCTAAGGATAACCACAAGGCCTTCTTTAACTATGTCAAGAGTCTAGGGGCAAACTCTCAGATATGCTTCGAGCTAGTGCATAATGGAAATAAATACACTGAACCAACCAACATTGCCAAAATCCTGGCTGACAAGTTCAGTGCAAACTTCACCCCCCCTCTCCACCAAAGGGGCTAGCACCCATCCCAGAAGAATGTGGTGCTCCAGATATCTCAGACACACAAGTAAAGACAGCCCTTGCAAAGGCCAAAAACACAGCATCAATGGGACCAGATGCTATCCCAGGTTGTGTCTTACACAAGCTTCAAAATGAACTAACCCCCCATCTCAAATCACTATTCAAACTCAGCCTCTCTACAGGCTATGTACCCAAAGAATGGCGTACAGCAACAGTCGTACCACTCCACAAAGGTGGTGCCACAACTGACCCTGGGAACTATCGCCCTATAAGCTTGACTAGCTTGGTCTGCAAAGCCATGGAACGCATTATCATGGAGCTCATTAACAGGGACATTGGGAACCTCCAGACACTGGACCCCACCCAGTTCAGCTTTGTTAAAGGCAGATCTTGCCTCCTGAACTTGGTCGACTTCTTCGAAACAGTCACCAAGGCCATAGATGAAGGGAAGGTGGTCCACACAGCATATCTGGACCTCGCTAAGGTGTTCAACACCATCCCACACTCAGGAATCATAGACAAACTCACCAGCTTAAATATCAACCCCCATGTCACGAGATGGGTTACCAATTGGCTCTCAGACAGAACCCACACGGTAAGAGTGGCAGGCGCCATGTCTGACTCTAAACCAGTCACAAGCGGAGTCCCACAGGGCTCAGTCCTGGGACCCCTCCTGTTCGGTATATATTTCTCCGAAGTACAGGCAAAGGCAGAGGGACTGTGGCTAACCAAGCTCGCAGATGACTGTAAATTGGGTGCAATAATTGACTCTCCAGCTGACACAGACATCTTGCAATAGGGTCTCACAGAGACAAACACCTGGTGTCAAAGTCACGGCCTCAAGCTAAATGCCAAAAAATGCATAGTAATCCCATTTCAGAAAAACAAAGTACCTACAAACTACCACATAGATGGGAATCCACTAAGTACAGAAGAAGTAATTAGGGACCTGGGTACCCAAGTAGATAGCATGCTCTCCTTTGATAACCACATAGCCAAAATGGTCAGGAAATCCTTCTACGTGGCACACCTGATCACAAAGGGTTTCTCATCCAGATCCAAGGAGGTGATTGTGCCCCTTTACTCCTCACTCATTAGGCCCATAATAGAGTACAATGCCCCATTTGGGATGTACCTCACTAGACACCTGCAACAACTAGAAAGACCACAGAAGTACCTCACTAAGAGGATTAAGGGCCTTAAACAATTACCCTATGAAGCACGACTAAAAAAGTTCCAGCTCTTCTCAGTCGCTTACCATCTGCTCAGAGGTGACCTATGCCTGACCTATAGGGCCATGTCAAACCCTGAACTAATGGACATGCTTCACCGCAAAAAAACGAGATCCCTCAGAACCACTCGTTCTAGTGACTTGAACCTATGTACAACAATAAACAGGACATGCTGGAGGGATAGATTCCTGTCCCAGTGACGCCCCTCACTCTGGAATAGAATCCCAATCCATATTCCACAGAGCTCCTCTATGACCCTCTTCAAGAGACATCTTGATGAGTGGATGGGTAATTGTAAGTTCTACCCTGGGATCACTTCAGGAGCCCTGTTGACAGAGGCCCAGGTTACTAATCTAATGGGGAGGTGAAAGCCATCACTCTGTGGCTAGGCTTATAAATGCCCATGGGCAGATAGCCTAGTACTTACCTATGAACCCATGAACCTATAATGCAATTGACATTAAATTTTCAATTTTTAGACAGTTAACTTTGTTTGTGCTGAGCCACACGCCATGCAAATGGTAAAGCCAAAAAAAAAAAAAACACAGACAAAATAAAAAGAGTAAAACAAAGGTTAAACAATTGGGAAGCTCTGGATGTGGACCATCAGAGTATTGCACTATTTACAAACCACAGTTATAGTGTGTTATCTCTCTTTGCCACAGACACAGCTTTGCAATGCCAGTCAAATTATATGCATACAAACAATTCACACTTCATTCCCAGTATTAAACAATTTATGCAGTTGTACATTCTCAGCTAGTTGTACGTGTGGCTTCAAATTTAGTGCAATGAGAGATCACACAAGCATTTATGAATATGTTTGCAGAAATGCAGCTCTGTCCTCTCTTTGTATTCTGGCCATTTTTCCCTTATCTCTGTTTTAATATCAAACATGCAGTCTACAGTGCATTTTCTATAATTTTGCTTTCAAGGTGTGATACAAATATGTAACAGTGAAGAACAGTTTACATCAAAGGCAGGAGACTCGTAAACTGTAAGGATCTGTTGTTTGCACTGCGAACACTCTAGCTGAGCTCTGTTTAGTGAGCCTGGCAGAGTGAATCATATAGGATCTATTTGTGGATGTTATTTGGCTGGTTCTTCCTCCATTCTTGCTTCTTAGCGGCAACATATAAACATAAGGGCTGAAATATTGCATTGGTACTACAAGCTGATAGTGTTGGATTTTATTAGTTTTCTTTAAAGCGTCTTAACTGGATAATTATCAATATAGCAGTATCACATACTGTTTTAGCACACTAAGTAAGCTAGCAATGGAGGGTAATGTTTAATATTATAATACTGTGCCCACTGCTCTACAGTACTTGATGCATTTATTTTATTAATTTCTTAGTTTACTAACACTCTCAACTCTTAGTTATTTTAACTGGTAAGACACTGCAACTCAGACAATTGCTTATCTTAACACCCCCATTGTAACTGAGCATAACACTATAACTTAATGTTAGATAAATTCTGTTGCTTGCATTATTTTATAACTTATTTCCCTCTTAATAGATTGTGCCACGTTTTAATTTTTACCATCTTTGTAAATGCTATTCCTGAGCGGCGACCTGCTGTACATCCAACCCATCAAATTACTTTTTGTTGTTGTTACATTTAAATCTGTACATGTCTGTTTGCTTTATAGTTAAGCTGTAACTGTCTAGCCCTAGTATCTCCTACACATCACCAGGCTGCATTAGTTTGCCAGCTTCGACCTAGTCAGTAACATATTCTCTCCACTACTTTCTCCCCATATTTTTCTATCTTGCCCACTGTGATAATAACCTTTTTCTTCCTATAACCATTTATCTTTGCTAGATTCTCTCTAACACCCTGTTCTGTGTAATTCACTGCTTTGAGTTTCTTCTACTGTTGTACACTTTTATTCATCCCCCTCACTTTGCCCACTTAAGGCAAATAGAAAATACAACTATATCTCTATCTGCTATAACTTACACTACTAATTTTTAACTAATTTAGCAAACCTTCTGACTGTTCCTGAAGAGTCCTTCTCTTAGGGTCAGGTCCAACCTGCTCCATTCACCCTCACTATGCACAGGCTCAATCCATTCTCCTACCCTACCCACATTCCAATCCACCCCATACTCCTTAAAGATATACCCTATCCACCTGTCCTCCACCTCCTAATCAACCAATCATCATCAACCTATTGTAAATCACTCTCCACCCACTAATCTAACAAAACAGCTCCTCCAATACATCTCATATTACATCCCTCTTACTCCTTTCTAGTGATACATCATCTTCAACCAAACCTCCACCACTCCTTCACTCTAATACTATACTCCTTCATCCTGCTCCACCCAAATCTTACCTCTCAGACACTTCTCCTTTCTTTCTGCCTCCTTCCTATTTCATAGTAGTCCACTGTCTCCCTACCTTACACTGTCTACTTTACAAATCATGCTTCTCAACATACTCACAACCTCTGTTCTACTTCTCCTTTCCTACTTGACCTCTTATCACACCAACCTTTCTTATCTAAAACCATTATCAACTCTCTCCCACATATCCAACAACCATAACTGTACCCTGCCATGCTCTATTTCTCCCTCTCTATTTAACTTCTCTTACTTTCATCTCTTCAAAACCAAAGTCTTGTCTCTGCCCCCCCTCCCAGAATCAAACTAAAACATTGCATCTACAACTCCTATTCTCCCAAACTCACCTTACGTGCTAGAATTCTCCTTCTTGTGATATACACCCTATTACAGGTCCTTCAACATCACTACACACTTGCATTAAAACAACATCCTTTTCCTCCATCCCCATCTCCTCAGCCCCCTCTTCCTCCTCCCCTAAAGCATTCTGTCTATAAACATTCAAAGTCACTAAACAAAACCACTGAACTTCACACATGTATTGCCCATAATACTCCACATTTCTTAACCTTGTCCGAAACCTGGCTAAATGCCATATCTCAAACAATGACATTTGACCCCAGGCTACAATATTTATAGCCAGGATAGAGTCCCAAAAAAGGAGGTGATGTAGCCATACTCTACTCTGAACAACTGAACGTCTCCCCCTTATCCACCCATCCACCTGATTTTCACCCTGCCGAACTGCTATATAAACACCCACAAAAAAACTCTCTATTGTTCCCATCTATATCCCAACTGGTGAAAACATCCCTATTCTTGAAAACATGGATCTCACAAAACATACCCTATGAAACTGTAATACTGGGTGATGTGAATATTGAGTGGAAACCTCTAAGTTCAAACTCCCCTGTCCAAAGCATTAATCTGTTTGGATTTACACAGCTCATCACAACCCCAAATTACTTGAACAAACATTCCAGCTCTAATACTACCCTAGAGTGGATGCTGACTACCAACCCACACTTCTATCACAACCCCAGGACACTTACTGATACCGTAACCGACCACCTACCCATCTATACCCTAAGACATTCTCCACATCTACAGAGTACTTATCTTTACAAAGACTGCCATAACCTCTCTACCTTCAACTCCACAACATTTAATGAAAGACTCTTGTCAATAAAATGGTCCTGCCTGCACAGTCTTACCCTTAATTATGCCGTGCTAAAATTCAACAACATCTTCTTAGACATTCTGAACACACTAACACCCCTTCGGAAAGTCAGAATAAAATCTAATTATGCCCCCTGGATTAAAAAAGTCACTAGTTTCCTAGGAAAACTTGGCTAAAATCCTAATTCCCTACTCACCATCACAATTTTAAAGAACTCAGAAACCAAACAAAAAACACATCTACAATGACAAGAAAAAAATTTACTATAGCCCAAACTAGCCATCACTCTAATCCCAAAAACATCTGGAGAACTATCAACTCTATCTTTCACCACAGAAGCTATCAAACTTTAATCCTTACCCTAACAATTCAGCTCAGGACACTGCCTCCCTCCTCAACCATTATTTCATTGATACTATCCATAAACTGACCAACATTGACCAGAACTCCAACGCTACTATCCCTCCCCAAACACATTCTAATCAAACCCTCTTCTCACTTAAACCTATACCCACAATGTATATAAAATCTTTCCCCAAAAACTAAACAATGTTCTCCTTCTGCTGATAATCTACCCCCTCTTTCTCCCCCCTCTTTCTCAGACTTGCAGCTGATTCTATAGCCTATACAGTTTTGATACTTACCAATAGATCAGTTTATGAAGCCACTGTACCTGATATCTGGAAATCTTTCTATGCAATACCCCTATACAAAGGAGGCAACTCCACTGATCCATCTAACTTTATAGCTATACTCTCCACCCTCCAAAAATCCTGGAAAAATGTATACACATGCAGCTTCTCAAATTTATTATTCAATAAAACCTTCTGACACCCATTCAACATGGTTTCCATCCAAACTGTAGTCCTACTATAGCCTTTTATTTTTCACTCATACAATAGCTGAAGCCTGTGATAATAACAAACTTGTCTCATGTCTATTTTTAAACCTATCAAAAGCCTTCAACATGGAATCCCATTCAAAACTCTTAGCCAAGTTAGCCAGCCTTAGTCTTTCAGCTTCCACACTTAAATGGTTCTCCAGCTCTCTCTCAAATAGTCTGCAATCTGTTAGATGGCATTCCTCCTGCTCCCCCTTCATTCCCATCCATACAGGTGTTCCCAGGGCTCCATCCTGGGACCCCTTCTATTCAACATTTTCACTTATGACCTCTATAACTCTTCCTATCACTACTCTCTATTTTGGTATGCTGATGATCTTATACTTATCGCCTCTTCTCAACGGATCTTACAACTTCACACTGTTAAAAACTCTTTTCTCTCTGTTGAAACATGGCTCACTGAAAATCAGCTTATTTTAAATCCTAAAAAGACTAAACTTTTTCTCTTTCTCCCAAAGTCACTTTCACATCTCAAACCAACTTTACCATCTCTTCCTTAAATAAAACCATTATTAATATAAAATCCCATACAAAGCTACTTGGAATGATAATAGATGATCAATTAAAATTTGACCTCCATGTCCAACATCAAAATAAACCAAAATTTGGGTCTCCTCTATAGGAACAAAAAATTCCTAACCCAAGATTCCAGACTCTCCTTGGCTCAAGCTTACCTACTTCCAAGCCTTCTCTATGCTGCCCCAATTCTTACAAACCTTCAATCTTCCCTAATTACTAAGTTGGAACAGGAATACAATAAAATCGCAAAATCTGCTGCAAACCTACCACATACCTCTCACCACTGCATGGCACTAAAGAATCTACAGTGGCTCAAATTCCCCTATCAACTTCAACTTTCACAACTCCACATTACTCACTTCTTACTCAACAAATCCTCAGCCAGCCCCTCCCTAGCAAATCTTGTATCTTACTACACCCCTATGTGCGCACTCAGTAGCACAGACCAACTTCTTCAAATAGACAAACTCAGTAAAGTATTGGAAAATTATTATACACATATTCAGTATCTTATAATTGCAACTAACTCCCACTCAACCTAAGAAGCATTACACACTTGAGTAGTGTTAAAAAAGAACTAAAAATGTATGTAATGTATGTATGTTATGTAATAAGAACAAGTATAAACGTATTTCCCACGTGTTGGTCTATTGTATTTCCCATAGTTATGTTTATAATTTGTTTTGGATTTCTCAAATTTGTAAACTGTTTTATATTGCTATCGTTTGATTTATGTATCTTTGTTTATATTTACTTTGCTTATTTTCATAAAATTGTATAAGTATTTGGAGCTTTTCTCCTCAGGTATCCACTGAAAATGGGCTTCATCGCAAATGGACCAACTTGGTTAACAAATGTCAAATAACTAAATAAATAAATTATGGACAAGAATTATACATCTGTGGTGTTTTGCTTTATTTAAAATCTCTCTGTAGTTACACACTTTGTAAGTATATCCTCACTGACATACCCACTGCAGGAAAAGGTGTCTGAAATGCTTTTGGATCCTCACAGTGCTCAGAGGACTGAATCTACACTACAAAAAGGTAACCATATAGCTAGGGAACTTCAAAGTGAGGATACTTGTATATTCTGATAAAACAGAAGATTTGTATTTTTGAAAGTGATTTCTCTGCACAGAAGCCATTATTTTGCTAAGGTATGCTTCTATTATTGAAAGACATTTTTATTTTGTAAACTTTTATGAATGCATTTATATAGTCAGGAGAAATTGTATCTGTATGCACTTCTTATACTTCACCACTGTTGGCATATGCAGTTTTGGCAGGCATTTACATTTGTGAGATTGGCAGGTTATACTTTCAGCACAACTATGTTCTTACCATTTGCTTTTGCAATTTCATATGGTATTGGAGAAAAATGTAATGTATGTGTCACTGACACTGGTGTTATACTTCTGAGATGGACTAGGGCAACCTCCATAGGAGTGGTGGGTACAGTGAAAATTGACTGGCATTCAGAAGTTGACTTCTTTACTATTTAACAATAATTGTCATCCAGTAATCAATGACATAACTTTTCAGTCTTCATTATATGAATATTGACAGAATGGGTGGTTCTGCAGGGCCTTCCATTTTTGTTGGAATGTGTGGGTGTGCAACCTACCATCATGTTGTCCTAAATGAGAAGTGCGTTTTAAGTACTCTTTGTTGAAAATGTGAAAAATTTATATACACTACTTATGTAGTATTCCTTGTTTTTCACCAACATTAACTTGTGTGCGAGTGTTGGAAGGGGAACTTACCATTCTGTTGTCCAGAATGAGAAGCATGTTTCAAGTGCTTTTATGTTGAAAATGTGTAGATGGCCTGATCATTTTATGAAAAACATATATTTATTACTTATGTGGTATTCCTTGTATTTTACAAACATTTGTTTGGATTTGGTGGGTGGACCACCTACAAGTCTGTTGTCCAAAATGAGGTGTGTTTCAAGTGTTTTTTTCTGTAGAAAATGTGTAGAAAGCCTGATAATTTTGTTGCAAACATATAACTTTACTCATGTGGTATTCCTTGGATTGTACAAACCTTTGTTTGTATGGGAGGTGGGGGACCCACCTAACATTCTGTTGTACTAAATAAGAAGTGTGTTTGAAGTCCTTTATGTTGACAAAGGGAATACAGACTGATTAAATTTGTGAAAAAATACATTACAAATGTGATATTAATGTGTTTTATCCTTCCCTGTTTTATGTCACATAGGATTATGGAACTGAAGCCTACATATCCATGAAAACCACCCTTTCACTGATGCTGAGAATGAGGTCATCATCCAGGCACTAAGGCAGCATGGAACCTTCCTGCTTGAGAGGGACTGGGGGGTATAGCTGCCAGAAAGGAGATTTAGAACCAGTTAGTCACCGATGTGAACACAGTTGGTGGTTGCAGCCACAATAAGGATTAGGTCTGGCATCGGGCCACTGATATGATTTCATCAGTCAGGAGGAAAGTGGCTGCAGTTGCCCAAGAACAGCTGGCTACAGGGTGTGGTCCTGCTCCTGAGCCACCACTGACACCAAATGAATAGTTCCTGTCGACTGTCCAATGTCAGAGATCACGACAGTTCACGGGAGCCTGTGCACCATGTGCTTAATGTAAATGCTGATGTGGCCGGGAGACCAAGTGGGTCTCAGGAACAGATTCCAGGTAGCTTATGTATGGAAATATTATATTGGCTTATACACTATGATATAATTTGGCTACTACTGCTTGCGATACATGTTTCTCTGTCTGTACCTATTTATAAGTCATACAGTTATACAAAAGAGTTGTTCAGTAGACAAGAGTGTGGGTGGAAGGTTCAGAAATGTTTCAGTTAATGCTATTTCATACAGGGCTTATAGGCAAGTGTGTATTCACTGTACCTGTGTTACCCCTATTCTGATGATTAATTGCCATCCTTTCATTGTTTCATTTCTTCTGGGCCCATCCTCCCTGCAAAGTATTAATACAGCTGTACATGGTGAGGAAATTTTTTACTTTCTTCTTACTAAATATTATTTAGATATATATTATCTGTACATGTGAGAAGTGTGTAATGTGTGTCTGTATTGCTGTAGCATTTGCAGTTTTGCAAACTGTTACCTTTTTCAGATATTCTGGATTAATATTTATAGGAGTAGTAATTTCATTCCTGTGTTTGTTGCTTATTATTACAGGTGATCCTGACAGTGAAAGTGTAGGACTCCTCCCACCTGATGTTGGATTATTGGTAGGCTGTGTTGATGATGGTGGTGGCCAAATGGAGGCACGGTCAGAGGGTGCAGAGGTTGAATCTGACAATGAAATTGTGACTCCTGCATCCCCTAGATTTCCTTCAGACACAGTCAGTATGCCTACACATACCCATTCCACTGAGCCCTCAGATAGTGGACAGGTTGAGGGTGACACAGTTGATCAGGGTGGAGTGGTTACTGCAGTTTCAGTGCTGGTATCTAGCCATAGCCAAAGTGTGGGTGAGGTCCCATGCAGGAGAATTGGTAAGGGTGAATGGAGGATGCCTGTTGTCTGCCCTCCACCTGATGCTGGTGTGTCATTACATGCCATTCAATGTATGTTTAGAGCCATCAAAGAGGCATAGACAGATTTCATTAGGGCCTCAGAGGGCATGCTTAGGGTTCTAGATGTGGCACAAGCTGACATGCATGACTGCCTCCACAGTGTGACTGATTTAATTGACCAGATGAATGTCAAAATGGAACAGGCATTGTCTGTGATGGAACATCTGCTGGGAGGGGGACAGCATCCATGTGGCAATAGGGCTGCAAAATCATCTGGTGTTAGTCAACATGGCAATGCCCAGTCCTGCTTCCACAGTGGCACTACTTCTATTGCTTCATCAGTGGTTGAGGTGTCCACACCCAGATGTGATAGGTCATGGAACCGGATGCAGTTGTAGGAAGAGCTCATCCAGCAGACATTGCTCATGTTCAGGTAGCACCACCACATCTGACCGTGGGCATGCATGCCAGTGCAACTCCTGGCAGAGTCAGTTCTCGCAGTCAGGAGTGATGATTATAAACCAATACCTCTACCATGCTCAGCTCGCCCCTATCCAACATGCCAAGATGTAGTGCTAGCACAGAGCTTGGCTGGGTTCATGCACATACTCACACACTCATTTAACATCAAGTGCTAATACAGATACCCACACATACCAGCTACATGAGGCATTAATGAGGGTTGCAGGTCATTCTGTCTCACTGGCCATTTCATATTATCTACATTTCTGCCTGCCTGTGTTTCTTACTTACACACACTCACTACTTTAGGGTCAGCCTTGGCCTTCTGCCTACCAAGCCCCTACCCTGGTCAAATGATGATAATTGTGCCATCACCTTGTTTCTATCATTTTGATTCAGGGTTACATATGTATATTGCCTGATGCACAGGGTGTATAACTAAATGAGTGCTTTGGATATGTATTGGTGATTTTATTTGGAAAATGTTTCAGATTTCTTGCAGCATTTTAGTGTTGTGCTGCCTACCTTGAAATCGTTGATACTGCAGTCATGCTTACTGTTCCTCTTGTGAGAGTATAGGGATAACTAGAGTTTGGACTGATTTTTCTGTACTGGGTATTTGACATGCATGAGTCATGTTAGCTGATAATATGAATAATTAAGTCAGTCATGTGACATACTGATGTCATTGCTGGACAACCCTCACTCATTCTACTTGGCCACATTTGCAAGTAACAGTATGCAGTTTTCTGCCATTCATTCACATTCTTACACATTTATTTTTGTTTTACAGTTTCAACACTTACCTTGATAGTGCTGCAGTTACAAATGTTGTCATTCGGACTGACTCTGATGCTAGCAGTACGCAGCCATTACATGGGTAAGTAAAGGTGGTGAGCATTGCCTGACATCAATTTTACTGTTTGTCTGTGCATAGGATGAAAGTTGTACTCCTTAGTTGGTCATCCTGTGCGCTAACCGTTGTTCTTGACCAGGGCGAGGACATATTGTGCATTCCTACATCTGCCTACACTCACAGCAGCTGGGGACTCCCCTTTTGACTCCTCATCTCCATGTGGGTATGGTGACCTTGACAGTGAAATGTTTGCTCCTAGCCCTGGGTGTTCTAGTTACAGCTGTTTTCGCAGGATGATATTGTATAGTATAGCACAGACTGTGATCATTTCAGTATTTGGATTGTACAGCAGGGCTCCCCCTGATGTATCTAAGCAAGGGAGCTGTAACTTTAGCAGCCCAAACACATACTCTATGATATTTCTTGTTTGAATGTGTGCCTCATTCCAGCATTCCAGCATGGGTGTGTGTGCTTTTCTGATGGGTGTTATCAGCCATGGTTCGAGTGCATCCCCTGCATCCCCTAGTAAATGGCCTTGTGGGATATCACCCTGGAAACTTCAGGCAGAACTGTCAGTTGTGCTAGATATGGGAGTCATGGTAACTACCAGGGTTACCAGCACACACATTCAGGATAATTCCCTTAGCATTACACACAACCTGACAGTTAATGGAGTGGAGCCCCTTTCTGTTTATGTAGATCCTTCCCTGTTCCCTGGGTGGTGCTTTGATGTCAGTGTGTGTGCAGTCTATGGCATCCAATACTTCAGGAAAGTGTGCTATGGGGAAAAAAATCCTGCATAGTTCAAGCTCTATCTTCAGGGGTAAGGGGAAAATATATATAATCACTGATGTGCTGCAGCATAACATTCAGGAATTACTGTAGGATCCTGGATGCTGATGCTTGTAACACCTCCTGTATGTCTCAGTAAAGGTTTCCTTTAGCTAATATTGTAAGTGCTACACATACCTTGGTCTCCACAGGTATTGGTTCCCCTCAGTTTGGCCTTTATTTCAGGAGATGATGACAGCAGTTGCAGAGTTCCTGAAGTGTGTCTATCCACCCTGTAGTGCTATGTTTTCCACCTCATGCAGACCATGAAAGGTTAAACAGGTCTAAATATGCTTCTTCTCTTTACATGAGTTTTATCAGCAGCATAGACTTGAGCCTGTTGCACATACACATGTAGAACAGCAGCAGCAGCCCCTAACATTCTTTCCCTCTAGTGTAGTTTCCGAGGCTGTATTCCAGCACGTTTTGAAATACAAGGCAAAAGGTTATGCTAAGTGTACACGATTGCTTTTTAGCTTATTGACTAACTTCACCATCTTGGATTGGTTGATTAGTATATGATTCAGCTGTTGATGCAAAAAGTAGCATACCACAATGTTTACCATGTTTGCATGGCTCTACACATCATGTAGATCCACTTACTGAATACAAACCAAGTGCTATTGTGTGCATGCTGCAACACACGCACAGTTTACTGAGCTGTGTAGGGTTTATTGAATCTTGCCCAGTACATATCATTATTATTCTTATAAACTCATTTAGCATATACCTAGGGATTCAACATCATCATCATCAGCAGCCCCCTTTTTTCCATTTTTTTTCTACATGGGGTCGGGGTATTATGTTAACTGTCTTAAGCTCTCTCAATTTAGTGCCACATTCTTGTCTTCTTCAGCACTCATGACTGACATTCGCAGATCTTCTTTCACCCAACCCATCCACCTCTTTGCTGAACATCCTCACTTCCTCTTACCTTCTTCCTGTCTGCCCCAAATCTTCCTCACTAGATTGTTTTCTGCTTTTCTGCACATGTCCAAACCACTGTACTCTGTTCTCTTTGATCTTTTCTGCAATTGGAGCTACTTTGGTTTCTGCTCCTATGTCGTCATTTCTTTGTCTGTCCCACCGTGTTTATCCTACCACCCTCCTCAGGCACTTCATTTCCATCACCTTGAGCTTCTTCAACTTTTCTGCCTTTACTGCCCAGGTTTCTGTACCATACAGTAGTACTGGTCACTCCACTGTCTTGTACACCTTACTTTTCAGCTTCTTTGGCATTCTTCTGTCATAGACTATGCCTGACACTCTGTGCCAGTTGGCTGCAGCCCCGCTGATTCTAGCTTTGACCTCTTCATTCAGACTTCCCTTCTCCTCAACCACCCCTCGCAGATACTTGAAGCTGTTTACCTTTTACCTTCCCTTCTATCTCTAGTCTCAGCTTCTTCTGATTCCACCAATTTGCTGCCATTACCACTGTCTTATCTGTGCTTAGTTTCATCCCATGCGCCTTCAGTTTTGCATTCCATTCTCCTATCCTTTGCTAAAGTTCTTGCTCAGAGTATGCCTGTAATGCTACATTGTCTGCATACAGCAACTTTGTTGATCTGTCCCCTCTGACTTGTTTGCTAATGTATTCCATCACCAGTACGAACAGCAGTGGGCTCAGAGCTGAACCTTGGTGTACACCCACTTCCACTGGGAACCCCTCTGTGAGGCCAAACACTGTTTGTACTTGAATCATTAGATCCTTATACATAGCCTGCACTAATTCTACCAATATTTCTGGGACTTGAAACCACCGCAGTACTACCCAGATCAGCTTTCTTGGGACCTTGTCATATGCTTTCTCCAAGTCTAGGAATGCCCAGTTGGACTCTCTCCTCATCTCTAGCTTCTTCTCAAGTATCTGTCTCACTGCAAACATTGGGTCCATTGTCCTGCATCCTGATCTGAATCTGAACTGCTCATCTCCCATCTTACATTCTACTGCTCTGCGTATCCATTTATCAGTCACCCTGTCCAGAACTTTCATGCAATGTGGTAGGAGTTTGATGGTTCTGCACTGCCCACAGTTGTGGATGTCCCCTTTGATTTTGTACACCGGCATGAGTATGCTTATTCTCCAGTCATCTGGGATATGCCTTTCTCTCCACACTGCTATTAGTACCCTCAGAAGCCATTTCTCCCCTATCTCACCCAGCATCTTGATCATATCTGCTGCGACCTCATCTGAGCCTGCTGCTTTCCCTGACTTCATTTTCCTTAGTGCTGCTCTTACTTCTTCTAGTTTGGGCTCCGCCTCTTCTGTCATTGTAGGCTGTGGCTGGGGCAGTACAGCTTCTGTGGGGTTGTCTTCATTCAGAAACTGCTGGAAATATTCCTTCCATCTGTCTTTGATGTCCTGTGGACTGGTGAGCAGGTTTTTGCTGGCATCCCTTATGAAGGGTGTATGACTATCTTCTTTATCTTTCTGTCTTTGCCTTGCTACCTGATATAGTTTCTTTGTGCCACTTACTGAGTCACTTTCCAGAAGATGGTAGAGTGTCCCTGATGCCCTATTCTTTGCTATTGCAACTTCTTTCTTAGCTTCTTTGTTACCCAAGCAGTAGCCCTTCCTAGCCTGGTCAGTCATTTCTATCTCCCACTTCTTCCTGCACTCCTTTTTCTTATGCAGCCCCCCACCAGCTTTCCTTATGTACCTTATTTCCATACCTGGCTTGGCCACATATCTTTTCTGTAGTCCTAACACTTGCACTTTTTAGGCGCTGCCATTCTTCTTCAACTGCACCTATTTCCTCCTCTTTTTGGGGTGCTAGGGATTCAACAATTTTAGTGCAATGTTGAAGCCTTATCTTGAAATGTTTCTGTATCATAGTAAGCCTTTCTGATTCATGGATCAGTCTTATCACTTAGGTTTTTCACCTTGCATGGGCCTCAGCATGAAGAGTATTCTGTAGGCTGTGCATGTATATGTGTATGTATCTGCCTGGGTGGTCAGACTAGGGGGGTTAGATAGCAAATTGTGAGCCTGGATGTGTGTGTGTGTGTGTGTGTGTGTGTGTGTGCGCGTGCGTGCATGTGTGTGTGTGTGTGTGTGTGTGTGTGTGTGTGTGTGTGTGTGTGTGTGTGTGTGTGTGTTTGGAACATGTGGGTGGGTGTAAGGTTGAGGGTTTCTGAGAGTATGGTAGTGTGTGTGTGTGTGTGTGTGTGTGTGTGTGTGTGTGTGTGTGTGTGTGTGTGTGTTTGGAACATGTGGGTGGGTGTAAGGTTGAGGGTTTCTGAGAGTATGGTAGTGTGTGTGTGTGTGTGTGTGTGTGTGTGTGTTTGGAACATGTGGTGGGTGCAAGGTTGAGGGTTTTTGTGAGTATGGTAGTGTGTGTGTGTGTGTGTGTGTGTGTGTGTGTGTGTGTGTGTGTGTGTGTGTGTGTGTGTGTGTGTGTGTGTGTGTGTGTGTGTGTGTGTGTTTGGAACATGTGGGTGGGTGTAAGGTTGAGGGTTTCTGAGAGTATGGTAGTGTGTGTGTGTGTGTGTGTGTGTGTGTGTGTGTGTGTGTGTGTGTGTGTGTGTGTGTGTGTGTGTGTGTGTGTGTGTGTGTGTGTGTGTGTGTGTGTGTGTGTGCATGTGTGTGTGTGTGTGTGTGTGTGTGTGTGTGTGCGTGCGTGCGTGCGTGTGTGTGTGTGTGTGTGTGTGTGTGTGTGTGTGTGTGTATGTGTGTGTTTGGAACATGTGGGTGGGTGTAAGGTTGAAGGTTTCTGAGAGTATGGCAGTGTGTGTGCGTGTGTGTGTGTGTGTGTGTGTGTGTGTGTGTGTGTGTGTGTGTGTGTGTGTGTGCCTGTGTGAAGGGCTTGGTTGTGGCTGAATGGATGTAGGTGCGTATATATGTGTGATTGACTGGGTGTGTGTCTACATGTAAGGGAGAGTGTCTGCTATCACCATGCATAGACTGCCTAGGAGAAAACTAGCATGACCTGGGTTGACAACACTGCCCTGACAGTGAGCTTATAATGAAATGTATTTCATTGTAGCCATACCTGTCTCTGAATCACAATCTCTCACTGTCACATTAATTGACCTAGCACAATTGGTAAGCTTTTTTTATGAATCCTGGAATATTCTTTTACAAAGTGCAGTATAAAGGATCAAAATGACAAAGACAAAGTCAACAAGTTGATTTTTTTTTAAAAAGTAAGGCCATTACTACATAGAGTTCATATTCAGGGAGACATTTCCAATAAATAATTGAATTCAGTTTCGGAAAATATTTCTGCTTTTGATCCTTCTTGGTGTATAACTTTGTATGCTTTAATATAGCAAGACATTTTGCTTCATTATCGTGCAATATATGGCATGCATTTATCACTCGGAGCCTATGCTTGTTTTAACAAATTGCCTTATTAGGTTGTTCAACATCATTTTTAGCTCTGATTCTTCCTCTGTACTTCCATATGCCAGGTTTCTTTTCCATTCAGCATTCTCACTTTATAAAATGATTTTTAATGCATTCAGTGTCACCATTTCCTAATGATAATTTTCTTTTTGGTAATACTTCAGCTTGTCTTATTCATGTGCATTCTGCTAGAATTCTTCAATGATTTTTATGTCTTTCAGCATTACTGATTTTATTTTTTGTTTAGGAGTTTATGCCCACAGACCCATAATTAACAACACTAGTGTCTGACATGATAGTGCTGAAGCTGCTAACTCCTACATGCTACTATATTCTTGGAATTACAAGTCTATAATCCTTCTTGGACTCCACTCTCTTACAGGAGATATAGCTCTATCATGCACCTCTCCTGTGTAGTCTCCTTTATAAATCAGTGTACCCATTTACTTTAAATAGTTGCACCCAATAATCCTGGGCAAGACTATGTTTACTCTGCTGCCACTGGGAGATATGCTTACAGGGGAACAACATTGAGTCCCGATATATGCTTTTATTATCTAGCTGGTTTTGCCTGAGCAGCAATATTAATAGTTTTCTGTAGCTTATTTTTCTTAATTCTGGAAAAATGTGGTCAGAGACCAGTTTAAGTAGTTAACACTCCAGCCTCATGTCCAACAGCAACCTTTTCGGTCTGCTCCTAATTTAAGCATTTCACTTGATGATATACCCTCCCTGGGACACAGACCTTATTCTTCTCTCACTTTTATATTAAATACTTATTAATATAGGATATCTGCAGCCTAAAGGTTTCCCTTCCTTCTTTTTATGGTAAATTTATTTGCTGTACAAATAGACAGTAGATGAACCTTGAGTAGCCAGTTCCCACTGATTGTTTTTCTTTACTGTGTGACTACGCCAACCAGGTTCAGCCTCGCTTTGCTCGCCCTCATTACGCTCGGGCTCTCTCCACTCCCCTACCCACCCCCTCATATCATTTCCTTTATACTTAATCTTCCTGCCCGGCCTCCTCCCTAAACCCTCCCCTTCCTGCTCAACTAATGTATCCCACTTCACTATCCCTCCCCTCCCTCACACTTCTTAACTTAGTTCCCACCTTTCTCCCATATACACCCCATCCACTGCTTAACACTATTATCTCTCCTATCACTTGCATATAACCCTGACTTTACCCCCATACTTACCAGCACTACAACTAGCATGCCTTTCTCTACCTAAATACTCCTTCTCCTACGTCCCTTACTGCTGCTTTACTGCTTTACTGCCTTTCCTCCTACAACTTCCTCCTTATTCCTATGCACTCTAGTCCTACAATATCTCATGAAAAGCAAACGATACACCCTCTACAATCTTTCCATATCTGCTCTTTAGTCTTTTCTTTGGATAGTCCCCTCCCTAAGATCAAAAGTCCCCCATCCCATACCACTTCATCCCTAAGCAAGTAAAGTACTTAAACTACCAACATTACTACCTCCCCAAATCTCTACTACAATCTGGTGACATACACACAAATCCAGGTCCCAACTCCACTCTGCCATCCAACCATGCCAATACTCCATACTCTAATGGTTCAACTCTTCCATAAAACATATTTCTTTCTACTCTATGAATACCAGGAATGTATTTAATAAGATCAGCAAATTCCATGCCTGGATAGCTAACTACACCTCCTGATATTGTCGCTCTGACTGAAACCTGGCTAAAACCACCCAACCCAGACTTTGATATCCTCCCCCCAGGATACAGTATTCTAAAACTAGACCATCAAAAGAAAAAAGGGGCTTTAGTAGCCATTGTCTACTATGATCATCTTAGTCTCACCCACTGCATCCTTCTCATCTGCTGAACTACTGTTAGCTAATCTGAAACTTAACAACTTCACAACCATCACCATGGCAGCTATATATATATTCCACCAGGCAACAACATCACCCTGCTAGAAAATATTCTCTCATATCCCAGCACATACATAATAAGGCCATCCTCCTTGGGGATGTCAACATAAACTGGTTAAACCTACAGGCTCCTAAATCCACTACTTGTTTTAACTTATATAGCTTTATTCAACTAGTCTCAGCACCTACCCACACTAACAGATAATCCTAGTACTCTCTTAGATTGGATTCTAGTCTCCAATCCCCTGAAGTCCATAAACCTCAAACCATATCAAACTCTCTAAGTGATCACTCCCCATAAAAGTGCTAAGATACACACCTCACTTTTCTAGGCCACACAAACACATCACCTGTTGTAAACTTCCTAACTTCTGCCCAGCTACTTTTAATGACCTCCTCTCTAGAACTAACTGGTCACCCCTAACCATCCTCCCTTTAGATGAAACTGTCGACTACTTTAACTCTACCTTCCTAAACATCCTCAATTCACTCGCTCCTCTCAGTACAATCAGAATTAGAACTAATACAGCCCCCTGGTTAACATATGATACCAGCACAATAATGAAAAATAGAGACAGGACATGGAAACTATGGCTACAAACTAAACTTCCAGTCCACTTGATAAAATATAAAGAGCTTAGAAACCTGGCTAAAAAGCACATTATCAAAGACAAGTAGGACTACTACTACCTCAATCCCCCGATCACTCAAAAGTCCAACCCCCAAAAATTCTGGAACTCAATAAATCAAATTATGCACCCATGTCACCCTTCTCCCCCAACCCATACCCAAATAACACACCCAAAGAAACTGCCACCATTTTTAACACCTACTTCATTGAATCCATATCAAAGATGGTAAACCCTATTCCCTCCTCTACCAACTCAAACAACTACTCTTCATCACCCCCCATCTAAACTCTACTAACTCTCTCTCTCTTGAACCTATTCCCACCTTTTATATTGTCTCTACTCTCCAAACGTAAACCCTGTTCTTCTTCTGCTGATAATCTCCCACCCTATTTCCTACAAATAGCTGCTGAATCCATCATTGTCCCTGTATCTATCTTAATAAACCACTCCATCTCTGTATCTAAAGTCCTGTCTATCTGGAAAGAATTCTACACATTACCCATAAATAAAGAAGTTAACTCTACCGACATTTCTAACTTCAGACCTATTGCTATACTCTCACCTCTCTCACAAATATTAGAAAAATGCATTCACAAGCAAGTCATGCAACACCTATTACAGGAAAACTTGCACACTCCCACTCAGCATGGCTTTTTCTCAGAACACAGCACTACTACTGCCCTAGTATCCTTCATTCATACTATCTCTCTCTGGCAAGAGGCAACAACAAACTTGTCTCCTGTGTTTTCCTCAACCTCTCTAAAGCCTTGATATTGTCTCCCACTCTCTCCTTCTAACCAAATTGTCTAACCTCAGCTTTTCCACTGCTACTGTTTCATGGTTTTCTAGCTATCTCTCTGAGTGTAAGCAATCAGTGAGAAGGCTCACAGCACTCTCCACTCCTCTCCCAGTCAAGATGGGTGTCCCACAAGAATCCATCCTTGACCCACTACTCATTAACATCTTCACTAATCTTCTCTATATCTCCTGCTCCCACTCATCCCTCATACAATATGCAGATGACTCTACAGTCATCACCATCTGAGATACTCCCTCAGAGCTTATCACTACTACCCAAGAATCCTTCAACTCTGTAGAAACCTGGCTTTCTCAAAATCAGCTTATTCTTAACTCCAAAAAACAAAACGCCTTCTCTTTCTTCCTAAAAACCTCACCCACTTCAAAACTAAATTTTCAGTACTATCCCTTGATAACAACTCCATCACTGTTGAAAACAACACAAAACTCTTAAGAGTCATAATTGATGACCAACTTAAATTTGACATGCATATAAACAACTGTATCAAAAAAACTGTATAAAAAAAAACAAATCAGAAACATGGGCTTCTCTATCGAAACAAAAGGTTCCTCACTACCAGAGCTAAAATTACACTCTCTCATGCCTACTTCCTACCTAGCCTATTATACAGCTCCCAAATCCTTACAAATCTAAACTCTACATTACTAGCCAAGATAAAGACAACCGTTTAGTACTTAATAAATAAGCATCTATCCAGGCATGTCTAAGCGTTAGCTCCCCGTGTTTTCTCCTGTCTACCTGATGAATCTGGGCATCTTGGGGCAATGCAGCAATTGCCTCATGTACACAGACAACCCTCTCCTCCTACCACCCAACACTACAACCTGTGAGAGATGCACTTATATAGCCAAACTGGAAGCAAAGCTCTTTTCACACAAGACTGGACTAGACAGTCAAGAGGAGAAGGTAAACACTTGCACCACACCTCACTCATCACATAGTCCCTCAAAACCTATACCACTAAAACACACACATAACAACACAAAAAAACCTACATTTGTGGAGGCTCTCAATAAAAATCTGCTCAAGCAACACAGACCTCCAAAGCAGAAATGCATGCAACCTCCATCCCCCAACACAACCCAAATGACATATAGCCCACAAACTCAGTGTGTCACTCAACCACAGCCCATAAGGCATAACAATGTGCCCAACACTCCAGTCATAGGTGACTCTATAGTCAGGTACACTGATGTTCCACTCACCAGGCTAAACAAGGAGAAAGTTACTGTCAGCTGCCTGTCAGGTGCCAGGATCCGCCACATAACGCATGCACTCAGGTCACTCCGCAACAAGTACAAATATGACTCTGTCATTGTCCATGTTGGTGTGAATGACCTGACATGTACCTCCCTGGACTACATGAAAAGAGACATGGAGGAGCTCTACGATCTTGCAGCCCAGGCAGGTATGACCCTAGCCCTGAGTAGCATCCTGCCATCACCCAGAATGATACCACAGTACAAGGACAAAATGATTGACTTCAACAATTGGCTAAGCTTCTGGTATCATTCTAAGGGGATTCAGTATCTGTCTGCCTGGGATGACATGATCAACAGACCACGATGCTTTGCCAGAGATGGCCTGCACCTGTCACCCTTGGGATTCTGGATACTGGATAAGGCTCTTGCCACCCCTATATTTAGGCAAGGTTCAAATGCAAATTCACCACAGTAACAGGTACAAGCAAGCAAAATCTGAGGGTAATGCTACTCAATACTAGAAGACTAAACCTCAAAATGCATTCACTCGAGGCACTCCTTAAAATGGAGAACATCGATATTGGTGCAGTGACAGAGACATGGTTCAAGGCTCCAGAGAGCACCCCTGCATTACCAGGCTATAATTCATGCCACACCTTTCGGCCACCTAACCTGGATCGAAACACTAAAGGTGGAGGTGTGTCCATATTCATTAAGGATAGCCACACCTCCAGGCTAGTTGCTCAGCATAATGCATCCGAGATTATCCAAGTGCAGCTAACTCTGGGCAAGACCGCAATCCAAATTGTAACTTTCTACAGATTCCCCCACCATGCCCCAGGATTCCCACTACTCATTTTTTGATACACTGGAAAATATTAGGGTACAACCCAACACCCTAATAATGGGTGATTTCAACTACCCCACCACTAAATGGGAAAACTACTCATGTACCATCTCTTTTGCTCAACGTTTTCTGGAATTCATAAATTCCAGTGCCTTGGATCAACTTATCCACACCCCCACCAGGGGCAGCACTGTCCTAGACCTGGTCATTACCAACATGGGTGACTGGTGTTCCACACCAGAGGTAAATTCCTAGTTGGTCAGATCCGACCACAAGCTAATCAGTCCAGACATCCACATCCCGCCCCCACCCCCCATTAGGGAAACCACTGTAAAAAATTTCTCCAAAGCCAACTTCACGTTTCTTAAGATGGAAGTGGCAAACTTCACGACACCCATGTAGACGGACAATAGAGGTACGATTGCTGAATCCTACACAAATGCACTTTATAAGCATTTACACAAGTGCATGGATCATGCTATCCCTAACAGAACCAAGATGCTATCCTCCAAAAAAAGGAAACCAATCTGGTGGTCCCCCGCCATAAACAAACTCTACAACAGAAGAAAGAAACTGTTGCAAAAAAGAGTAAAATCCCATGACTGGAAGAACTCCCTGGTCAGCCTCAGTAAGAAGCTGAGATCCCTCATAAAATCCTCCAAAGCTAGTTATGAAAACAAAATCACCACAGATTCTAAAGACAACCACAAAGCATTCTATAGCTATGTCAAGAATCTCAATGGCAAAACACAGATCTGCTCTGAGTTACAGCACAATGGCACTAAATATACCAAACCAACTGATATTGCCAACATCCTGGCATATAGGTTCAGTGCTAACTTTACCTCCCCCTCACCCCCTAAAGGGCCCATCTCTATACCAGAAGAATGCAAAGTTCCTGTAATCCTGGCTGTACAGGTAAAAAAACACACTCTCCAAAGCCAAGAACACAGCATCCATGGGACCTGACAACATCCCAGGCTGCATTCTACATGAATGAACTGGCACCCCACCTAACCACCATGTTCAATCATAGCCTCACCTCAGGCTTCATGCCCACTGAATGGCAAACAGCGACAGTTATCCCACTCCACAAAGGGGAAGCCACCACAGACCCTGGGAACTACCGCCCCATTAGCCTAATGAATCTGGTCTGCAAGGCCATGGAACGTATCATCTTGTAACTTATAAACAAAGACATTGGTAATCTCCAAACTCTGGACCCCACCCAGTTTGGGTTTGTAAAAGGCAGATCATGTCTCCTAAACCTGACTGACTTCTTTGAAGCAGTCACCAAAGCCGTAGATGAGGGTAAGGTGGTTCACACAGCCTATCTAGATCTCGCCAAGGCTTTTGACATCATCCCCAACTCTGAAATTATAGAAAAACTCACTAAACTAGGTATAAATCCCTATGTCACAAGATGGGTTGCCAACTGGCTCACTGACAGAACCCACACTGTTGAAAGTAGCAGACTCCAAATCTGACCAGTGACAAGTGGAGAACCACAAGGTTCAGTCCTGGGTCCTCTCCTGTTTGGTATCTACTTTTCTGAAGTACAGGCTAACACAGAAAGTCTTAGGCTAACGAAGTTCACAGATGACTGCAAACTAAGAGCCATAATTGAAACTCCTAACAATGTGGACATCCTACAAAAGGGCCTCACTGAGACAGATGCCTGGTGTTAAAGCCATGGCCTCAAGCTCAATGCCAAAAAGAGCATCGTCATCCCCTTTGGTAAAAACTCTGTACTCATGAGCTACCACATAGGTGGTAGTCTACTTAACACCAAAAGTATGATAAGAGACCTTGGGACACATGTGGTCAGTAGTCTTTCCTTTGATAATTACATTGTCACAGTAGTCAGGAAATCCTTCTATGTGGCACACCTCATCGCAAAAGGTTTCTCATCCAGGAAAAAAGAGGTCATTGTTCCTCTCTACTCATCACTCATTAGACCCATTATAGAGTACAATGCCCCTTTTGGTATGTACCTCACAAGACATCTACAACAACTGGAAAGGCTGCAGAAATACCTCACAAAGAGAATTACCAGCCTCAAACAGATGCCCTATGGAGACCGTCTCAAACTACTCCAGCTTTACTCCGTCGCATATCGCCTACTCAGAGGCGATCTCTGCCTAACATACAAAGCTATGTCAAACCCAGAGCTGTTGGACATGTACCACTTAAAGAAATCCCAGTCCCTCAAAGCTACACATTCTATGGACCTAAACCTTGTCACCACAATAAACAGAACATGCTGGAGGGATAGATTCCTGTCCCAGAGACTTCCCATACTCTGGAACAAAGTACCTATCTATATCAAACAAAGCTCCTCATTAGCACTCTTCAAGAAAAATCTTGATGATTGGATGGGAAATAGGAAATTCACACCAGGGATCACCTCTATGGCTCTGCTCGACAGTGGCACAGGAAAATAATTTTCTTGAGTGGCGAAAGCCAGGGTACCTTTTTGGCTAGGCTTGTATAGGCCCTAGGGCTGATAGTCTAGTACCTACCTATGAACCTATGAACTTAGATTTGAAGTTCAACAAACCTATAAATCTCACCATTGTCTTGCCCTAAAACACCTAAACTGGTTAGAACTTCCCCACCAGCTACTTCACTCCCAACTCCTCATAGTGCACTCAATCCTCTACCAGACATTTTACTGTCCCAGTCTATCTCCGCTCATCTCACATTACAACCCCACCAGGCCACTACAGAGCTCTCACCAAAACCTACTACAAATACACAAACCCAACAACAGAATAGGCCGATACCTCTATAGCTACCATCCTTCTATATCTTGGAACAAACTTCTACTAAAAATTAGGTCCCTTAAAAACATTAAGCAATTCAAAGCTCAAACAAGAGAATATCTAAAATCTCAGTGGTCCTGCCTCTGTACCCAAACTCCTTAAACCCTAGATAGTCCAACTATTGCCCCATGTATACTCCTACTGCCATGTCTTTTGTAGTATAAATGTCTCTAACCAGGCTTTTTTATTGCTATTGTATAATACTACAACAGTCATAAAATGAAATTATGATACATTATTGCTTGTTTTATGTTATCATCTGCAGTGAGACTCTGAAAATTGTATTTCTCTAATTATCACTGTACAGACTATGCTCTGTAAAACCTATTTTGTCACTTTTGTCATTTGTCTTTCATTTGAAAACTTAATGTAATATTGTGGAGCTTTTCACTCCGGGCCTCCACTGAAAAAGGGCGACTCAGCTCAGTCGGATAATCCCGGTCAACAAATGTAAAATAAATAAATGCACTGTCAATGAACTGTCTAAGTTGCAGTTTTACCTGGGAACAGTAACCTGTTTTGTACTGCAGCACAATAAAAGTAATATTTTAGTATTGCCCAACATTTCCATTCATCCTCTGATTATGCATTAAATTGTTCAGGCTCATGGGGGAGACCAAACCTGTCCTGGTAGTCATGAGTAACTAGGTACAGAAACATTTCATGAGGTCATCACACACACACACACACACACACACACACACACACACACACACACACACACACACACACACACACACACACACACAAACACACACTCACACACACACACTCACACACACACTCACACACACGGACGCACACACGCACACACACACACACACACACACACACACACACACACACACACACACACACACAGAGTATGCTCAGCTATAGGTAATTTGGCAAATCACCAATTCACCTATGGAACTTCTTTGGCATATGGGAGGAAAATAAAGCACCCAGTGAAAATCCATTTGAGTGCAATAAAATATACAAACGTCACACAGCAAACAATCTGGCAGGAGCTGAGTTGGAGAGCCATATGCTGTGAAGTAACAATGACTGATGAGACACATTTATGATCTATCACACAACATACGCAGTGTAACAAAATGGTCTGTGTCTCATGTCTATTTTGTTTCTACTAGGGGTGGGGTTGGGACCTTTGGCAGAGTAGCCTGGATCTTTCAGAAACAGAATGTTGATTTGCTTTGCTGTCCTATTACTAACATTATAGTTGCCTATCCATCTTCCTATTCCTGTATAATCTCGCAGTCTTTATTACTTAATCACATGTTCCATTTTATTTTATTCTGTATATCTAATCCACATGTCCTTAGTAGCTGTGACATTTTCTTACGATCCCATGTTTAGACCTCCTGGTAATACAGATCATTCATTCACCTTGCTCTCTATCTGCCTTCCTGCAACAGCTGCAAACATTTCTTGAAATTAAAATATAAATTCTCAGAGTATCTTCATTTCTTCCATGTTCTTATTCTGTGTCTTTTTTCTCCTTAGCAAATGACGACATCATCTCATACTGATCTGTGATTTTTAGTAGTTAATTTCATATTTCAACTAAAAATAAATCACGTGTGCAAAAAATCAGATAATTTGGGGCTGAAGTGTTTCTCATAAAATACTTAACATTTTGTTGTTACATAGCAGAAGACAACACATTGCATACATAGCTAACATAGAAAATATCTATCAGTTTCTTTACCTGCTAGAGTTATCTGTCACAGGTGTTTACAGGTGTGTTTTCATTTATGATGCTTTAATTTCAATAATGAAATATGATTATTTCATCCTAAAAGAAAAGAATATAGTGTTGATTGTAATACAGTAGTTATTAATTTCATACAATTTTCCTACATCCAAGAATCACAGTGCAGTTAGAATTTAATCCAAGGTGCAATGCATGTTATAGAATGTCATAGTAACACTTTAGCGTCTGTCTCGCTTCAAGAAAGGTTCTCTCAAAAATCTACAGTCTATTGAAAATTCTGTTTGTTTTACTGTTGTTGAAGGAGCAGAACCTACTAGTTCATCAACTTTCTATCGTGAAATACTTGGATGCATAAAACGAATAACTACCAGACATCAGTCACATTTGAAAGACATACTAATATAATTATCAATCAATGCATTTCTGCCGGTTTAAAGCTGGCATGTACTGACAGACTATGTAGCAAAGCACATCTGAAACAAACAATTTGTGTACCTAGAGAGGCAACTGCAGGTCAAGCAAGTTGTCAGGAACGTACAATATTAATCTCATCCTGAATCCCACATACTGAAGTGAAAATCCATATTCAAAGTGCAAATATCATGGTTAGTTAGTGTATTTATTTGCAAGTGGATGCTAGTGTTTTGTTTACATCTAAATACCCTTTCTGTTAAAACGTATTTTCTCTAAAGACTGTTGTGATAACCACATTCTATTGTGCATTTACATTGGTGCAGTATACAGTTTATAGTAATTATATTAAAGAATCAAAATATATGCAATATTATCTTCCTGACACAAATCTAGCATGCATTAAATATCAGATGCTTAATACTCTTTTATAAATAATTACTTAGTTGCATTATTCTACAGATTTAAAGCCATTTCCATGGTTAATTAATTACAGCCTTAATTTATTAGTGCCCAGATCACTGTTATATTTTTCCCTATCTGAAATAAGCACCTCCTTAATGGTGTCATAATACTGCTTGGTCCTGGCTTCCTTAACTGAGAAATTTACTGTTTATTGATAAGGAACTTCTGGAAGGGCTAACTATTATAAAAAGAGTGACATGAAGGTTGTTCATCTAGGGTAAACTATAGTAGAAATAAGAATCCCTGTAATTTTGTTATGCATTCTTGCATAGTTTCATAAGCGAATGAGTTACGTGTTATCAACTGAGGACTGTCTGCAATGTCTTGGTAGGAAAATGGAAAAATACACGGTCACTGTCCATGAAGAGTGCAGAACAAAATAGATAATGTTGTTAATTTGGTATGTGTTAATGTTAGTGGAAACATGATATATGCAAATATTTATATTAATGCTATCAAATCCAGTTATCTTACAAATTATTGCATGGTATCTGCAGAATCCTTAGATGATAATGCCAGACAAACTACCACTGAGATATATATATATATATATATATATATATATATATATATATATATATATATATATATATATATATATGTTAAAAATGATAAAAAAACATTAAGAAAGCCTGGCATTGTGGCATACAGGGGTGAAGCCTTGAGAATGATCCATATGACCTGTGTTCAATGAACAGCATGAGTGCTGGAGACCCTGGGACTGACAGGGTGTGAGTCAATGACCTAGACCAGATAGTCTTTGTCTGCCTTGTTGATAATACGTTTTGGATGGTATGGGATCATTAGAGGAAGTTGTCATGCAAACTTCCACTGCAGATATGAGTGTCGCTAGATCAGAAGAAAGGCATTGGTGGCAGTATACATCTCTTTACAATTTCTCCAAATCTTTTGGGTTTCTAATACCATGATGGGAATGGACCCCATTGCTAAGTCAAAGTATGATTAAAGTTCATGAAATAAGTATTGTTTGATGTCAACCAGAAGTGCTCTTTGCAGCACCCTCAGTATGCCTAGTAATGACTCCTACTGCAATTCGAATGAAGTTACATGTATCGGTAACGTATCTAAATATGACTGTAGATTCTTTTTTATAAGACCCATTGCTCCTACTACTATTGGAACTGTCTGGGTATCTTTCTTCCACATTGCTCTCATTTCTGCCTATAAATCCTGATATTTTATGACTTTGTGTCTTTCTGTACACAAGACAGTACAGTCAGTGGGTGTAGCGATTTCAGTATCAATGCTACTTTTGTCTTCTTTCATTGGACCACTATATCTGAGTTTTTGCATATATCCTTTGAGCTGTTGGTAATGGGTGATCCCATGTGATATAGACTTCATTGTTTCTATGATGCTTTGTGGCTCATGCTTCCAGTGTTTTTCATCTACTTCAGTATTATAATGTTTGCACAATCCCCAGTGCAACAGTCTTGCCACATTATTATGCCTTTCAGTATACAGTCCTTCTGCCATTAGTATGTCACAACCAGCAACAAGGTGTGCAACTGTTTCCAATTCTTTTTTACAAAACCTACATTTGTCTGCTTCTCCCATCTGTTCAATGGACTTTGTAAACCAACGTGCACGTAGTCCACTATCTTGGGCCACCAATATTAACCTTTCATCCTTTGGTTTGAATTCACCTCTCCATAACCATTCCTGCATTCGATCCTAATCAACATGAGTTTTTTTCAGGAGTTTTTTTTATACTTGCAATTATATTTATGCATTTTACACATTTCTTGCCTTCACATCTGATCCATCACCTTGTATTCTTTCTTTGGTTTTCTGGCACATTCAGTTGCTGCCTGATTTTTATCTACTTCTGGTTTAATTTCCATTCCCGCTTGACACCGATATGCTTCTGCTAGACTAAGAAGGGAAGTCATCTTAGACTTATTCTCCTCATGTTTCATTACTTTCACTGTGTTTGGGTTTTGTGAGGTCAGTAGATATGTATGCAGTCCCAAAATTGCAGATCTATACATGTAATCAATTTTAAATTGGCCCATACCCCCTTTGGCATGGGGAATATATAATCTTGGTGTGCACTGATTTTTATAAATCATTTGATGAGCATGAAACATCCTTCTTGTTTTCCTGTCTAATCTATCCAACACCTTTTGGGGCCAGTCACTCACTCCAAAACTGTAAATTAGGACAGGAAGAGCAAACTGGTTTATAGCTTGAACTTTGTTTCCAGATGTCAATGTTGTTTTCAGAATTAAGTCTTCTAAAATATTCATTACTGAGTTTTATTCGCAATTGTTCATGTTTTTTTTTGTTGATCCTTCATCAATTCCCAAATATTTATATACTCCTTCTTGCTGAAGTTCTTTTATATCACATTCTTGTCCCAAACTAATGTTACTTGGTGCTGCAGCTTTCCTGGTTTAAAGGTTGCTTTTGCACATTTAACAAGACCAAATGGGATTCTTATATCATCTGAAAAAGTTTTGACTGCCTGCAGTTGTGTTTTCAGTTTCTCATCTGATGAGCTATACAGTGTTAAATCATCAACAAAGAGAAGATGAGAAGTCTTTACACTCTTTTGCTTTCTGGGAACCAAATTATCGCCATGACCTAATCTGTTCAGCATACAGCTTAATAGGTTACGGGCGAGGGAAAAGAGCAACGGTGACAGAGAGTTACCCTGGAATATCCCCATTTGGATTTTTATCCCTTGAATAATAATTTGTCCTTTATCATGACTTATCTGCAAAATGGTTTGCCACTGTTTCATGGTGACTGTGATGTAGTTTATCAGTGTAGGATGTATTTTATACATTTTAAGTACTCTTTTATCCATAAATGTGGGATATTGTTGAATGCTTTTTTGCAGTCTATCCATGCCATATTTAGATTCTTCCCCTTTTTACAGTTCTCCACTTTGACTTTATTTAACAACAAATGATCCTTTCTTCCATATGACTTTTTTTCATTACCTTTTTAATCTATTGCCATAATTGAGTTTTCTTCTAAATGACTATAAACTTTGCTGGCATCAATTCCAGTGTATAGTTTATACGTTGTTGGAAGGCAAGTTATTGGTCTATAGTTTTTAGGGTAGGTTGCAGGCTCACTCTTAAGTTGGAGCATTGTTTTTCCTGTTGTTAGCCAGGCTGGTGTCTGTTCAGGGTGCACATATAAATAGTTCGTACTCATGGCTAAATCTTAGTGCAAAGATGTTAATATTTTAGCCAGAAGTTAGGTACTGCATCTGGGCCTGGGGTTTCCAGTTAAAGGCTTTTCTTAACTTTGTTTCAATCTCTCTGGCCTTTACGTCATCCCATTTCATGTCCTGTATATTTGAACTTCTTATTCATTCTTTTACTTCTATCCATTTAGCATCTTTATGTTTCACAGGATCTTCATAAATATTTCTCCAAAATGTATCTATTTCTTCTTTTTATGGTAATCTTTCAATTCCTTTTACCTTGTTTCCCAATTTTCTATAAAACGTTTTTGGGTCATCAGTAAATTGCTTATTTTGTACTTTTCCTTTATATTTATCTGTGTATATTTAAGTTTTATGCCTGTGCTGATATTTTTAGGTTATTATTTGCGATAGTGCATGATAAATCCTGATCTGTTATAATACTGTGCATTGCTTTTATCACGTCTATCTTTCTGAGTATTTTTGTTGATCTGGTCCCTCTTCTATACTTCTCTAACAGTGACACTTCTTGTCTTAATTGCTTTATAGTTTTCTCTATTCGATACTTCCAAGTTGGCATTCAATTTCTCACCATCCTTTCCCTTACTACCCCGTGTTCTAGTGGTAGAACTTTATCAGTTATTACTTTAGCAGCACAATAATATATCCTGTTTACTTCTGTTATATCACATGGAGCTCTATGGACAGTCCTAATTACTGCATTAATTTGTTTATCAAACTTCTTACTTTTTGGATTTTATTGACCTTCTGCAGTCTATTTCTTTCATTGATCTTAATATGTCTGTCCACCTCTCTTAAATCATTTTCTTCTAAATTGAGGACGCATTCTTTGTTCTCCATTTCCTGTGGGCATTCTATAGAAAGTTGCAGAGTTCTTCCTGTGCCACATTCTCTTCAGTTTCACCCTGTGTCATCTGTTGCTCTTTCATATGGGAAATCACTGGCCTATCATTCGCTGACATTGACTGTGTCAGAGTTGCCACAGTTCCCTCTTCCTTCCCTTGCTGTATAGCTCCAACTGAACCTTGGTACTGATTTCCTATGGGTGGCTCCAAATTAACTTCATATGTCACTTGATTAGATGCTTCCAGCTCCACTGGTTTTGCCTTAATTTGGTTGCCCATTGCTCTATCCTGTTGTGTTGTTATCTGAGTTAAATTTTCTACACCAAATCATTCACTTTGCAGGTAATCCATAACCTCAGTTTCTATTTATTTAACTTCTCCATTACTAATCCTCTTTTCTACTTTTCCTCTTTGTTTTCTTATTTTTTATATTGTGAAGTCTTCTATATCTGGATGTCTTTGCCTGTATTTCTCTTCAAATATCTTTGGTGCTATTCTTTTTACATTGATTAGTTTTGTTTTCTCCTTTGCATAAATATTGCTCCATATGAAATCTTTTTCTTTCCCATGTCCATATTTCTTCTTCAGATATCTCCTGTTTCTCTTGTTTCTCCTTACTTTGGGGACTAGTTATTCCATCATGCTGTGATATGACTTGTGTTAGACTTTCTACACTGAATCCTTCACTTTGCAAATATTACATAACTTAAACTTCTATTTTTAACTTCTACTTGGCTAATCTTCTGTTCTACATTCCCTCTTTGTGATCTTATTTTTTATTGTGAAATTTCCATATCTGGATGCCTTTGCCTATATTTCTCTTTGACTATATTTGGGGCTGCCTTTTTTGTGTTGATTAATATGGCTTTGTCTTGGCATAAATATTATATCATATCTGATCTGTCTTTCTTTCACATGTCCATATTTCTTTTTTATATACCTTTGAAATCATTCTAAATTTTGTTCTTTACATTTTTGCACTTCCTTAGTCTCTTCTTTACCTGAGTGGCAGCTATCATGAGATGGAAAGTTGGCTAGGGGAGGGGTTAAGATGGGCTGCATAGGATTAGGCAAATTGGCCTGCTTCCTACTCCTTGACTCACACTTCATGGAAATGATTAGGTAGACTAGTCTAGCCAACGAATGTGACATAGATCTCTCACCCTGTCCAGAGACGCCTGACTGTCCCTGCTAGAGGAAGTAAAAAATTAGCCAGTGGTTCACAAGAAGTGAAGTTGTTGGGTGTAGGGAAGAAGGGAAAACTTAGCAAGAAATTGATCTTTGTCCTATGAGACTTGAAGCCTGACTGAAGAGTGCCATGAAATATGCAAGTATTACTTTTAATACTGTTGAATGTTAGTGTCTTAAAAACTCTTGCATTATATCTGCTGAAACCTTAGATGATGATAATAGAGATCATCATCATCTCCTTTCGGCTTATCCCAGTTAGGGGTCGCCATAGCAGATCACTAGTCCGCTCATGATTGGCAGTGGAGTTTTATGGTGTCGAGTTGCTAGCCTGACACCCAGCCTTCCACAGAAGGCAAACACGTGCACACACTCACACCTAGAGCCAATTTAGAGTGTCCAATCCACCTACGTCATGTCTTTGGGATGTGGGAGGAAATTGGAGCACCCGGAGGAAACCCACACAACAGATGATGATAACACAGATAATTGTCAGTAATATTTGAACTGTAAAATGTACAGTTTAACTGATGTTGATAGTAAATGATTTTGCATATTATGCATACTTTTTATATTTTTTTAAATATCAAAAAATTCAGAATTAAATTGCTTCTAGTTATATGAGAATTACATTCTGACTGAAAAGTGCTACTCGTTATATGTTGGACTTTTGTAGATTTGAAGGTATAGAAAGTTATTTCTAAAAAAAAAAAATCAGTAAATTATAAATGTAGTTTTTGCAATGAAAACTATTTTGACTGCATTGACTATTACTGCAAAGGAGAGCATTTTCTGAACATCAGTGCAGCTAGTATCTTTTGATACCATATGCTTATATTGCCCACAGTATATTTATATTTATTGAGGTTATGCTTTTTGGTTGCTCAGAAAAGTTTTCAGGAGAGTAAGATGCATGTTGCTAACTATAAGCATGTATTTCCCTAAACACATGAATTAGTTAAAAGTTATCCAGCTGACAGCAGGTTGGGAAGTTGGGAAATACAATAAAGTGGGAGGTTAAATGAACTTCAAATAATAAATTGCATATACTTCAAAAAAAAGTGCAGTAGTATGCAATTTTTTTGATGATGATGCAGAAATTAGGCACTGCACCATGGTGGCTGCTTTATATAAGGCTAAGGAGAAGGCAAATTAGTATGTTTAAATTAAGTTTGTATTTATCTTTTGTTTACTTAGTTCCACCAGGTTATTCATCTTTTTTCAGGAAGACCCAAGGTGGTATTTATACTACTGGCAGAAAACTGGCAAACTGGCCAGAGCATTAAGAAACTTTCCCTATACTTTTCAGTAGTGTTTGTGGGATCCT